>NC_090033.1:20322751-20528544 GCF_037176765.1 Anolis sagrei
TACACACACACACACGCACAGGCTCTGCTCCTCCGCCTTCCAATCTCTCCAACCCACACAGACATGCATCCAGGTCTACACTTTCCCTACTCTCTTCGTTCAAGAAGCTTGCTCTCCACGGCCAAATCTCTCTCTCTCTCTCTCTCTCTCTTTCTTTCTTTCTTTCTTTCTCATTATTTCTCTCTCTCTCTCTCTCTCTCTCTCTCTATCTATCTATCTTTATTTATTTACTTATTTCTCTCTCTCCCTATCTGTTTGTCTGTTTGTCTCTCTATCTCTCATTCTATCTCACTATTTCTCTCTATCTATCCATCTATCTCTCTATCTATCTCTCTTTATCTCTCTCTTCCTATCTATCTATCTCACTATTTCTCTCTATTTATCTATCTCTGTCTCTCTTTATCTCTTTCTTCCTATCTATCTATCTTTCACTATTTTTCTCTATCTCTATCTCTCTCTTCCTATCTATCTATCTCACTCACTATTTCTCTCTATCTATTTATTTATCTATCTCTCTATCTATCTCTATCTCTTTCTTCCTATCTATCTGTCTGTCTGTCTCTATCTATCTATCTTTCACTATTTCTGTCTATCTCTTTATCTCTCTCTTCCTATCTATCTATCTATCTATCTATCTATCTATCTATCTATCTATCTATCTATCTATCTATCACTACTTCTCTCTATCCCTCTTTATCTCTGTCTTCCTATCTCACTCACTATTTCTCTCTATCTATTTATCTATTTCTATCTCTCTATCTCTCTCCCTTTAGCTCTCCCTATCTATCTATCTATCTATCTATCTATCTATCTATCTATCTATCTATCTATCTATCATCTATCTATCTGTATGTCTGTATGTCTGTCTGTATCTATCTTTCACTATTTCTGTCTATCTCTCTTTATCTCTATCTATCTATCTATCTATCTATCTATCTATCTCACTATTTCTCTCTATTTATTTATCTATATCTATATCTATCTCTCTTTATCTCTCCCTATCTATCTATCTATCTATCTATCTATCTATCTATCTATCACTATTTCTCTCTATCTCTCTTTATCTCTCTCTTCCTATCTATCTATCTCACTCACTATTTCTCTCTATCTATTTATCTATATCTATCTCTCTATCTATCTCCCTTTAGCTCTCTCTTCCTATCTATCTATCTATCTATCTATCTATCTATCTATCTATCTATCTATCTGTATGTCTGTCTGTCTGTCTCTATCTATCTTTCACTATTTCTGTCTATCTCTCTTTATCTCTCTCTTCCTATCTATCTCACTATTTATCTCTATTTATCTATCTCTCTCTCTCTCTCTTTATCTCTCTCTTCCTATCTATCTATCTATCTATCTATCTATCTATCTATCTGTATGTCTGTATATGTCTGTCTGTCTCTATCTATCTATCTATCTATCTTTCTTTCTTTCTTTCTTTCTTTCTTTCACCATTTCTCTCTCTCTATCTATCTATTTATTTATCTATCTATTTTTTAATCTCTCTCTTCCTATCTATCTGTATCTCTCTCTACTATCTCACTATCTCACTATCTATCTATCTATCTATCTATCTATCTATCTATCACTCTCCCTCCCTCCCTCCCTCCCTCCCTCCCTCCCCGCCCTCTTTCTAGTATAAGTCTATTGCTGATACCACCTAGAATTGCCTTGACCTTTTTGGCTGCCGCATCACACCGTTGACTCAGGTGGCTTTCCAGGACCCTAAGATCCAGTTGTCATGAAGATGGGTGTCCCTTCTACTATTGGTGCCTAGACGCAGTCCCTTGCCCCCCGTTTCCCATCACCCACGCCTTGCGTACAGGCCTGCCAACCTCAAAGAGCGTGGCCCTGCCCGGCCTCCTTCTCCCCAGCTTGTCTGCCAGGACATCCTCCTCTTCCTCCTCCTCTTTGCGTGAGGATATTTTGGGCCCGTGTTTGGAGAGCCGCCTTCCGAGATTCACAGCTTTCCGGGGAAATGTGACAGGAAGAACGTGTGATGCCAAAACACGGGGAAGATGCCAAACGCTGCTCAGTTGGCCGGCCCTCAATTCCTATATCTTTTGCGACCTCAATTTCTATATCTTTTGCCCTATTTGGTGGAAATATGGGCAATGGGGGGTCTTTTTGTTGGGATCAGTAAATGATGTCATCAATTGGAAAAATATAGTTTTCTTTCCCAAATAGTTTATGCCAGGCACTGGAAAGAAAGTATTATTCCATCTGTAAGTGAATGGTTGGCCAAACGACTAAACTTTGCAGAATTTGATAAATCGACTTGTCTCCTTAGAAATAAAACAATGCAATGTTTTCAAAACAACTGCAAGCCTTTTGCAGAATACGGAGGTAGAATATTTCAAGACGGATCCATCCTGAGTGGCAAAAAATACACTGACGAACAAAGAGCATGATTATAATAAATGTTATACAATTAGGTCACCTTTATGTACATTTTACACACACACACATATACACATGGGCGGCTGAAGGCGGTACGCAAATTACGCTTTTGCGTAGAGCGCACGTCTCGGGGGGTGGCGTGCGTCTCTCTCCCACACACATATACACACAGGCAGCTCAAGGCGGTACGAAAATTACGCTTTTGCGTAGAGTGCGCGTCTCGGGTGGGTGGCGTGCATCTCTCTCCCACACACATATACACACAGGGGCGGCTCAAGGCGGTACGCAAATTGCGCTTTTGCGTAGAGTGCGCGTCTCGGGGAGTGGCATGAGTCTCTCTCCCACACACATATACACACAGGGGCAGCTCAAGGCGGTATGCAAATTACGCATTTGCGTAGAGCGCACGTCTCAGGGGGTGGCGTGTGTCTCTCTCCCACACACATATACACACAGGGGCGGCTCAAGGCGGTACGCAAATTACGCTTTTGCATAGAGCGCGCATCTCGGGTGGGTGGCGTGCGTCTCTCTCCCACACACATATACACACAGGGGTGGCTCAAGGCGGTACGCAAATTACGCTTTTGCGTAGAGCGCGCATCTCGGGGGGTGGCGTGTGTCTCTCTCCCACACACATATACACACAGGGGTGGCTCAAGGCGGTACGCAAATTACGCTTTTGCGTAGAGCGCACGTCTCAGGGGTGGTGTGTGTCTCTCTCCCACACACATATACACACAGGGGCGGCTCAAGGCGGTACGCAAATTATGCTTTTGCATGGAGTGCACGTCTCGGGGGGTGGCGTGCATCTCTCTCCCACACACATATACACACAGGGGCGGCTCAAGGCGGTACGCAAATTGTGCTTTTGCATGGAGTGCACGTCACGGGGGGTGGCGTGTGTCTCTCTCCCACACACATATACACAGAGGGGCGGCTCAAGGCAGTACGCAAATTACGCATTTGCGTAGAGCGCACATCTCGGGGGAGTGGCATGAGTTTCTCTCCCACACACATATACACACAGGGGTGGCTCAAGGCAATACGCAAATTACGCATTTGCGTAAAGCGCGCATCTCAGGAGGGTGGTGTGTGTCTCTCTCCTACACACATATACACACAGGGGTGGCTCAAGGCAGTACGCAAATGATGTTTTTGCATAGAGCGCGCTTCTCGGGGGGTGGCGTGCATCTCTCTCCCACACACATATACACACAGGGGCGGCTCAAGGCAGTACGCAAATTACGCTTTTGCGTAGAGCGTGCGTCTCAGGGGGGTGGCGTGCGTGTCTCTCCCACACACATATACACACAGGGGTGGCTCAAGGCAGTACGCAAATTACGCTTTTGCGTAGAGCGCGCGTCTCGGGGGGGTGGTGTGCGTCTTTCTCCCACACACATATACACACGGGTGGCTCAAGGGAGTACGCAAATGACGTTTTTGCATAGAGCGCGCTTCTCGGGGGGTGGCGTGCATCTCTCTCCCACACACATATACACACAGGGGCGGCTCAAGGCAGTACGCAAATTACGCTTTTGCGTAGAGCGCGCTTCTCGGGGGGGTGGCGTGCATCTCTCTCCCACACACATATACACACAGGGGCGGCTCAAGGCAGTACGCAAATTACGCTTTTGCGTAGAGTGCGCGTCTCGGTGGGGTGGCATACATCTCTCTCCCGGTGTTAGGAAGTACGCGGGGAAGGAGGGGCGATGCAGGGCGCACTTTCTAACGCTGGAAGGGGGACGCGCACTGGCATTGCCGGGCGTTCATGAAAAGAGGCCTCATGCAGGGAGCATGCCTTCCTCGCCAGGCTGGACTCTCAAGCCTGGCGCCCAGACTGGCGAGGAAGGTGCATAGAGCAACGGAGGGGCAAGGGGGAAGCTGCCAAAGCCTTTTTCGGCAGCGCCCATCTCCTTGCTGCTCCGTTGCTCCATGCCTCAGTTTCCCTTCCTCGTCAGGCTGGGCTCCCAAGCCTGGCACCCAGCTTGGCGAGGAAGGAACGCAGAGCAGCAGAGGGTGAAGCTGCTGCCACCGAGGCCCTCTTCATGCCTCAAAGGAGTGTGTGCGTGTGTGTGTGTGTGTATGTGTATGCGTATGTATATGTGTGTGTATATATATATATATATATATATATATATATATATATATATATGTCGATGATTGGTTGGGGCGGGCACCAAAATTCTGTTTGCTTACCCCTGAAAATTACCTGGGACTGTCCCTGTATACACATACATACTGACAGGGACAGAAAGGAAGGTGAATTCTGGGTTGCAGTGAGTGAATTCTTCTGATCAGGGGGCACAGGTAGTAAAGGACACCCCATAAGGGTGTTCACCCTTCCCTATTCTACCCTAAACGATCATATACTAGCCGTCCCCTGCCATGCGTTGCTGGAAAATAAAGCAATCAGAAAGTGTTGGTTTCTATAATCTAAGTGATTTCTTTCTGCTTGTGGGTAAACAGTATTTCTTGCTGTTTATTGATGTGGAGAGTGTCTGGTTTGCCCACCCTGGAACATGCAAGATATCATCGTCCTTCTTTAAGGGTCTCTTTCAAATCTATGATACTATATCTCTCTGTGTGTGAATCATATCTAGCTATCTCTATGGCTGGATGGCTCTTTGTCAGGAGGGCTTTGATTACATTTTCTTGTCCTGATAAAGGGAGTTGGATTGGATGGCCTTAAGTATTTTCTGTTGGTCATGCATAGGGGTTCTGTGTGGGAAGTTTGCCCGGTTCTGTCATTTGTCAGGTTCAGAATGCTCTTTGATTGTAGGTGAACTGTGAATCCCAGTAACTACAACTCCCAAATGTCAATGTCCCCCAAACTCCATCTGTGTCCATATTTGGGCTTATGGAACATTCGTACCAAGTTTGGTCCAGATCCATCATTGTTTGAGTCCACGGTGTAGGTGAACTACAACTCCCAAACACAAGGTCAGTTACCACCAAACCCTTCTAGTGTTGTCTGTTGGTCGTGGGAGTTCTGTGTGCCAAGTTTGGTTCAATTCCATCATTGATGGAGCTCAGAATGCTCTTTGATTGTAGGTGAACTACAACTCCCAAATGACAAAATCGTAATTTTTCGAGTGATGGTCACTCCTTGTGTTGTGAGACGTTTTGTTGCCGAATTTGGAGTGATTTTGTTCATTGGTTCTTTTGTCTTTAAGGTACGAATGACGCACAGAGCGTTTTTATATATATAGATATACTTCTGGCCATTCGAAAAGCAAAGCAGGTTTCCTCTCTAGGAAAAGAGGCGGCAGCGCCCTCTAGTGTCTCCTTGGCAGAAGGGACCTCTCTTCCTCCAGGAAGGAAAACAACCGACTCTTACTACTAGTATCATCATGACATTGATGTTGATTGACGAGGTAGATCTCTCTATCTATCATCATCATCATCATCATCATCATCATCATCATCATCAAAGACCCAAAGGCAATCTAGTCCAATGTATTCTGCTCAGCAGGAAGACACCATCCAACCCCTCCTGACAGATGGCCATCCAGTCTCTACTTAGAAATCGTCAAGAAGGTGATTCGGTCATCACTATCTATCTATCTGTCATCATCATCATCATCATCATCAAAGACCCAAAGGCAATCTAGTCCAACCGTATTCTACTCAACAGGGAGACACCATCCAACCCCTCCTGTCAGATGGCCATCCAGCCTTTCATAGCTGGGGAAAAAGGACGCCAAAGGCTATCCAGCCCAACCTTGTTCTACCATAAAGGAAGGCACCATTCAAACCCTCTCAACAGATGGCCATCCAGCCTCTACTTAGAAATCTCCAGTAAGATGATGCAGTCATCATTATCTATGAGGGTTGAATGAAAAGTAATGCCTCCACCTTCGTAACTCCTCAACAGATGGCAGTACTAGTATGTGGCAGGTACTGGCTTGTTCAGTAGACTCTCCTCTACAGTTCCATTTTGATGGGAGGCCTTAGCATTGGACAGGCGTGTTGTTAAAGTGTCACCAGAGACCACCAGAAAACACATACCATATATACTCGAGTATAAGCCGACCCAAATATAAGCCGAGGCACCTTATTTATTTATCGTGTCGGTATCAACCAGACAATTGTATTACATTTCTAACAAATTTTTAACAAACAGATGAAACACAAAGTTTGCAAGCTTGGTAGTTGATACTCCTTTGAGGAGTATCTGTCCCCTTGGAGTGCCTCTGGTGTTGCCGCAAGAAGGTCCTCCATTGTGCATGTGGCAGGGCTCAGGGTGCATTGCAGCAGGTGGTCAGTGGTTTCCTCTTCTCCACACTCGCATGTCGTGGATTCCACTTTGTAGCCCCATTTCTGAAGATAGCTCTGCATCTCGTGGTGCCAGAGCACAGTCTGTTCAGCGCCTTCTCAGTCGCCCAGTCCTCTGTGTGCCCAGGGGGGAGTCTCTCATTTGGTTCTGGGTTTGAGCCTGCCACTTTTGGACTCTCGCTTGCTGGGGTGTTCCAGCGAGTGTCTCTGTAGATCTAAGAAAACTATTTCTTGATTTAAGTCGTTGACGTGCTGGCTGATACCCAAACAGAGGATGAGCTGGAGATGTCTCTGCCTTGGTCCTTTCACTATTGGCTGCTCCTTCCCGGCGGATGTCAGGTGGTGCAATACCGGCTAAGCAGTGTAATTTCTCCAGTGGTGTAGGGTGCAGACACCCTGTGATAATGCGGCATGTCTCATGAAGAGCCACATCCACTGTTTTAGCGTGGTGAGATGTGTTCCACACTGGGCATACATACTCAGCAGCAGAGTAGCATAGTGCAAGGGCAGATGCCTTCACTGTGTCTGGTTGTGATCCCCAGGTTGTGCCAGTCAGCTTTCGTATGATATATTTCTAGCACCCACTTTTTGCTTGATGTTCAGGCAGTGCTTCTTGTAGGTCAGAGCACGGTCCAGAGTGACTCCTCCCAGGGATTTGGGTGCGCTGCAATGCTCCCGTGGGATTCCTTCCTTCCCAGGTAATAATCCTCAGAGCTCAGAATGCTTCTCTGTTCTTGAGGTGAAAGGCACATGCCTGTGTTTTAGATGGATGAGGGATCAGCTGGTTTCCCCTGGAATAGGCAGTAAGAGCACCTAGAGCTTTGGAGAGCTTCTGTTCAACCATCTCAAAGCTCCCTGCTTGAGCAGTAATGGCACGATCATCAGCATAGATGAATCTCTCTGTCCCTTCTGGTCATTTGTGTAAATGTTGAATATGGATGGAGCAAGCACACTCCCCTGAGGCAGGCCGTTCTTCTGTTTCCGCCATCTGCTTCTCTGGCCCTGGAACTCAACAAAAAAGCTCCTGTTTGGTAGCAGGTTTCCTATGAGGCGGGTGGAGTGGTAGTCCTTTGTGATATTATACATTTTTCTCAGGAGGAGGTGGTGGTTTACGGTATCATAAGCCGTTGACAAGTCTATGAAGACATCTCCTGTGATCTGCTGCCTTTCAAAGCCATCTTCTATGTGCTGAGTCAGGTTCGGCACTTGCGATGTGCAGCTTTTGCCTTTCCATCGCAAGTGCTGAACGTGACTCAGGAGGAGAGATGAAGGAGGAGGAGAAGAGGAAGAGGAGGAGGAGAGGAAGATGGATAGAAGGAGAACAAGAAGAAAGAGAGGGAGGAGGAGGAGGAGTTGGACGCAGCGAAGGCCTCTGCTTGCCCCAAAAGCCATGTTTCCTGAACCTCAGGACCGGTCCCCAGCCCTGCCTCCTCTTTGCTCCACAGGAGGAGTCTCTGGGCGAGAGCACGGCCTTGGAAGCCTCTCTCTGCTTACACATCCTTGTATTTTCCAACGGGTGGGCCTTGGCAACGGCAATGGCGCCGAGCCCGCTTCCTCCTTCGCGGATGGGCCTTTCTCTTGAAAGGGAAACGGGAAGAAAAGCTGCGCACCAAGGTCATGTTTAATTGCCATTCTCCTACCAGAAAGAGCCGAGGAGGGAGCGGGTGGGGGTGTGTGTGGGGGGGGCACACACACACTATAATAGACTCTATTAATGAATACATTTATCTAGGACAAATACCGTCTCCCCGTCACCACCGACTCGGAGAAATTAAATGCAAAATCTAATTAGGATGGTGTGTGTTTGGAAAGCTAAGCAGCCTAATGAAGGGAATCATCCGCCCGTCAGAAGGCAGAGGATGGAGGATGCGCCCCAGTCGGGAGGACGCGGGGGCAGCGAAAAAGGCCACTGCGATCCTAGGCGGCATCAATAGGAATCTCGTCTTGAGAGGAGTCGTGATATAGATCGTCGGCATGTGCAAGCCATGCTTCTAAATGGTTCTAAACATACTTACAAAACTAAATTTCTGGTTGTAAGAACTAGGCGGCACAGGCAGGGGCGGCGCAACCCTTACGCATAATAAGCAGGCGCGGTAGAGTTGATTTTGGCAGGGGCGCTCTTGAGACGCTCTTGGGGGGAAATAGACCTTGACATCTTTTCTTACTCATGTAAACCAGTCAGGGAGGGAGGCACCAGTCGATCACTCCTGACAGATGAAGGTGAAAGCCACATGTCTGTGTTTTAGATGGATTAGGGATCAGCTGGTTTTCCCTGTAATAGGCAGTAAGTGCTTCGGAGAGCTTCTGTTGAACCATCTCAAAGCTCCCTGCTTGGGTGGTGATGGCACGATCATCAGCATAGATGAAACTCTCTGTCCCTTCTGGCAGTGGCTGGTCATTTGTGTAGATGTTAAACATGGATGGAGTAAGCACGCTCCCCTGAGGCAGGCCATTCTTCCGTTTCCGCCATCTGCTTCTCTGGCCCTGGAACTCAACAAAGAAGCTCCTGTTCTGTAGCTGATTTCCTTGCATGGTGATGGCACGATCATCAGCATAGATGAAGCTCTCTGTCCCTTCTGGAAGTGGCTGGTCATTTGTGTAGATATTGAACATGGATGGAGCAAGCACACTCCCCTGAGGCAGGCCGTTCTTCCGTTTCCGCCATCTGCTTCTCTGGTCCTGGAACTCAACAAAGAAGCTCCTGTTTGGTAGCTGATTTCCTTGCGTGGTGATGGCACGATCATCAGCATAGATGAAGCTCTCTGTCCCTTCTGGCAGTGGCTGGTCATTTGTGTAGATGTTAAACATGGATGGAGTAAGCACGCTCCCCTGAGGCAGGCCGTTCTTCCGTTTCCGCCATCTGCTTCTCTGGCCCTGGAACTCAACAAAGAAGCTCCTGTTCTGTAGCTGATTTCCTTGCATGGTGATGGCACGATCATCAGCATAGATGAAGCTCTCTGTCCCTTCTGGAAGTGGCTGGTCATTTGTGTAGATATTGAACATGGATGGAGCAAGCACGCTCCCCTGAGGCATGCCGTTCTTCTGTTTCCTCCATCTGCTTCTCTGGCCCTGGAACTCAACAAAAAAGCTCCTGTTTTGTCGCAGGTTTCCTATGAGACGGGTGAGGTGGTCGTCCTTGGTGATACTATACATTTTCCTCAGGAGGAGGCGGTGGTTCACAGTCTCATAGGCTGCTGACAGGTCTATGAAGACAGCTCCTGTGATCTGCTGCCTTTCGAAGCCATCTTCAATGTGCTGAGTCAGGTTCAGCACTTGCAATGTGCAGCTTCTGCCTTTCCTGAAGGAGAAGGTGATGATTTACAGTCTCATAAGCTGCTGACAGGTCTATGAAGACAGCTCCTGTGATCTGCTGCCTTTCGAAGCCATCTTCAATGTGCTGAGTCAGGTTCAGCACTTGCAATGTGCAGCTTCTGCCTTTCCTGAAGGAGAAGGTGATGATTTACAGTATCATAAGCTGTTGACAGGTCTATGAAAACAGCTCCTGTGATCTGCTGCCTTTCGAAGCCATCTTCAATGTGCTGAGTCAGGTTCAGCACTTGCAATATGCAGCTTCTGCCTTTCCTGAAGGAGAAGGTGATGATTTACAGTCTCATAAGCTGCTGACAGGTCTATGAAAACAGCTCCTGTGATCTGCTGCCTTTCGAAGCCATCTTCAATGTGCTGAGTCAGGTTCAGCACTTGCAATGTGCAGCTTCTGCCTTTCCTGAAGGAGAAGGTGATGATTTACAGTATCATAAGCTGCTGACAGGTCTATGAAAACAGCTCCTGTGATCTGCTGCCTTTCGAAGCCATCTTCAATGTGCTGAGTCAGGTTCAGCACTTGCAATGTGCAGCTTCTGCCTTTCCTGAAGGAGAAGGTGATGATTTACAGTCTCATAAGCTGCTGACAGGTCTATGAAGACAGCTCCTGTGATCTGCTGCCTTTCAAAGTCATCTTCTATATGCTGAATCAGGTTCAGCACTTGCAATGTGCAGCTTCTGCCTTTCCTGAAGGAGAAGGTGATGATTTACAGTATCATAAGCTGTTGACAGGTCTATGAAGACAGCTCCTGTGATCTGCTGCCTTCCAAAGCCATCTTCTATGTGCTGAGTCAGGTTCAGCACTTGCGATGTGCAGCTTCTGCCTTTCCTGAAGCCAGCTAGAGAGCAGTCTGAACCCTACTGATGATACATCTACTCTACAGCTAACTTGCCCAACATAACAAACTTTAAGTACTGATGAAGTTTCTCAGAGTTGACCTGGCATGATGGGAGTTGTAGTTCACCCACAACCTTATGCATTTTGAACAAGTAAAAAATACCTGGGCAACGCTGGGGACCCAAGATAGTAGTAGTAGTAGTAGTAGTAGTAATGTCTGTAATGAGAATCATAGAATCATAGAATCAAAGAGTTGGAAGAGACCTCATGGGCCATCCAGTCCAACCCCCTGCCAAGAAGCAGGAATATTGCATTCAAATCACCCCTGACAGATGGCCATCCAGCCTCTGCTTAAAAGCCTCCAAAGAAGGAGCCTCCACCACACTCTGGGGCAGAGAGTTCCACTGCTGAACGGCTCTCACAGTCAGGAAGTTCTTCCTCAAGGAATGTGGCTCCAGATTTGCACCCAGTCCAGGGTTGCCGCATTATCCTCATCCTCATCCTCGGTGGCGGCTTCCCTTCCGGTGTCCCCAAGTGAAATGGAGTGTCGGCTGTCATGGTCGCTCAGACCTGTCAAGTGCTCCTCCTCCTCCGCCTTCCCTTGATTAACCCTCTGCCTTTTATTGCCTGGCTCCGGTGCCGAAGGGAGAGGTGGGCTCAGTGACAGGAGCCGGAGAGGCATCCGTCACGGTGACAGCGGCGCTTTGTGGACGGCATTTCCCTTCACCCGGCACTTGTAATCCCTGTCTGTCTTTGAGGGGAAAAGAGAGTCCTCGGGAGGAGAGGAAGGCAGAAGAAGGCCTTTCCTGGGGCACTCCCGAATCGGCTCTGGGTATCACTCTGCTTTCGAGGAGCTCTCCAAATGCTGAAGGGCTCACTCTCAAAGCTGCTGTGTGGTTGTGGTTGTTGTTGTTATTTCATCATCATCATCAGTATTATTTTCCTGCCTCAATCCGAAAGGAGTGGCAGGTGATGAAAACATTGCTGTTGTTATTGTTGTTGTTGGAAACACAACAAGATGAGTCCACAGCAGACACTCTGCTGGCTGTTGTATTGGATCACACGTCGGACTCTTCCCAATTGCCTAGGACTGTGGGATGTGTCGGCAAATAATGCGTGCAGATCCCAGTAAGGTGGGACAGATCTTGAGTCACTACAAAACTACTTCCAAGAGACCGCTGCCTTGCAAAAGGAGTCCAAGTTAACTCTCGTTCATTGGTTCATTCTCACTGTTGTGGCTCTGTCTGAGCCTGAGCTTTCTGAGTGTCCTCAGGACGAGGAGGAGGATGGGTTACAGATTTCTGAACATGTCCCTGCTGTTGATGCAGACAATGTTGATTCTGAAGACAAGACAGCGTTTCAGTTTCTCAAGGAAAGGAATGTTGTTTTAGATGATGGTCATGATTTGAGTGAACGTTCCCAGCTGCAGGTGGAGGAGTCGACCGCTCCATCTGTGAGCTCAGCGCCTGTCGATTCCCAGCCTGGCCAGTCCCAGGATAATGAGTTATCCGGCCTTGAAGGTGATGGGGATCTGGTTAGGGAGGACCGTTTACAATTAAGGGTACGCCGAAGTGCTCAGCTTGCCAACCAACAGGAGGTTCGAGGTCAACGTAATACTTTCATGCTAGGAAAGCCTATTTAATGATCGGTGAGAAGTCAACCTTTTGTCAGTGCAACTTTGCTTACACCCTGTTAACTTCTCTGGAATTACCTTGGCTTTGGGGGGAACGCTTTTGGCTCTTTGGGACTTTGGTTTTGATCTTGGTTTCTGAGGACTCTGTCATGCTGTGGATTCTTGTTTGACCCATGCTTGTGGATTATACTTCCTGTTATTTGCCTTTGGACCTTGGAAACTCTGCCTTTGCAGTTTGGGCTATTTATTTATTCATTCATTTACAGGTTTTAAATTCGTCCCTTCTCCTCACCCCGCAGGGGACTCAGGGCGGATTACAGTGTACACATATATGGCAAACATTCAATGCCAATTTTTGACATACAAACATATACAGACATACACAGCGGCTATTTAACTTTTTTCTGGCCGCCAGGGGAGCTGTCGCTTTCCTCGTCCATCTGCGACGCTGATGAAGTACTTCCGCATTCCCCACATGCTTCCCCTCTGGAGTCTTCTTTTTATGGCCTCATAAATCAGTTAATTTAGCCTCCCCACACTTTTTAAGGTGGTACCTAATTTTCCTACTTGACAGATGCAACTGTCTTTCAGGTGTGACGCTGATGAAGCACTTCCGCATTCCCCGCATGCTTCCCCGCTGGAATGCTTTGCTGGAGTCTTCTTTATGGCCTCATAAATTAGTTAATTTTGCCTCCCCACTAAGGTGGTACCTAATTTTCCTACTTGACTGATGCAACTGTCTTTCAGGTTGCAAAGGTCGACAACAGGCTACACACAATTGGTTGGAAACCCACTCCAACCCGGGCTGGCTCCAAACTCATGACCTTTTGGTCAGAGTGATCTTAATGCAGCCGACACTCAGCCAGATGCGCCACAATCCCGGGAAGCATATTTAACGATCGGTGAGAAGTCAAGCTTTTGTCAGTGCAACTTTGCTTACACCCTGTTAACTTCTCTGGAATTACCTTGGCTTTGGGGTTGCAAAGATCAACAATAGGCTACACACAATTGGTTGGAAACCCACTCCAACCCAGGCTGGCTTCGAACTCATGATCTTTTGGTCAGAGTGATCTTAATGCAGCTGACACTCAGCCAGCTGCACCACAATCCCGGAAAGCATATTTAACGATGGGTGAGAAGTCAAGCTTTTGTCAGTGCAACTTTGCTTACACCCTGTTAACTTCTCTGGAATTACCTTGGCTTTTGGGGGAAGCTTTTGGCTCTTTGGGACTTTGGTTTTGATCTTGGTTTCTAGGGACTCTGTCATGCCGTGGATTCTTGTTTGACCAATGCTCGTGGATTATACTTCATGTTATTTGCCTTTGGACCTTGGAAACTCTGTGTTGATGTGCTGCGCATACATCTCCCTACCTCCCTCCCTCCCTCTTCCCTTCCCTTTCCCTTCTTTTCTTTGCCCTGATTGGGAGGTCCAGAGAGCCATTATGCGCCATCATGGCTCCCTGGATAATGCATACATTCCCCCCCCCCCCCCCCCCCCGTGGTGGTGGTGGTGGTGATGCCTCCTCCCTCCTTCATTTTTCATGAGAACCGGCCTGAGATTAACGAGGGGCCCGGGAAGGAAGGGAGACGAGGCCCAGCGGTGATTTATGGGCCACTTAGCATTGATGAAGCTGCAACCGCCCCTCAAACAGATGTTGCCGATGCATTGCTCTTCATCACAACCGGCAGGCTCTGCCGTCTCGGCAACGCTTCTTCACCACTTCCTGGGCCCCAAGTCGAGCTGGCAAGGCCACTGTTTTCGGCCCAAAAGAAGGCGCTGGGACCCAAAAAGCTTTTCCTCTTCCATCCCCTCCCTCCCTCCCTTCCTCCCTTCCTTCCTTCCTTCCTTCCTTCCTTCCTTACATTCCCTCCCTTCCTTCCTTCCTTCCTTTCTTCCTTACATCCCCTCCCTCCCTCCCTCCCTCCCTCCCTCCCTCCCTCCCTCCCTTCCTTCCTTCCTTCCTTTCTTCCTTACATCCCCTCCCTTCCTTCCTTCCTTCCTTCCTCCCTTCCTTCCTTCCTTCCTTCCTTCCTTCCTTCCTTTCTTCCTTCCATCCCCTCCCTCCCTCCCTCCCTCCCTTCCTTCCTTCCTTCCTTCCTTCCTTACATCCCCTCCCTTCCTTCCTTCCTTCCTTCCTTCCTTCCTTCCTTCCATCCCCTCCCTTCATTCCTTCCATCCCCTCTCTCTCTTCCTTCCTTCCTTTCATCCCCTCCTTCCCTCCCTCCCTCCCTCCCTCCCTCCCTCCCTTCCTTCCTTCCTTCCTTCCTTCCATCCCCTCTCTTCCTTTCTTTCTTCCATCCCCTCCCTCCCTTCCTTCCTTCCATCCCCTCCCTCCCTCCCTTCCTTCCATCCCCTCTCTTCCTTCCTTCCTTCCATCCCCTCCCTCCCTTCCTTACTTCCATCCCCTCCCTCCCTTCCTTCCTTCCTCCCTTCCTTCCATCCCCTCTCTCTCTTCCTCCCTCCCTTCCTTCCATCCCCCTTTCTTTCTTCTTTTCTTCCTTCCTTCCTTCCATCCCCTCCCTCCCTTCCTTCCTTCCTTCCTTCCTTCCTTCCTTCCTTCCTTCCTTACTTCCATCCCCTCCCTCCCTCCCTTCCTTCCATCCCCTCTCTCCCTCCCTTCCTTCCATCCCCCCTTTCATTCTTCTTTCCTTTCTTCCTTCTTTCCATCCCCTCCCTCCCTCCCTTTCTTCTATCCCCTTCCTTCCTTCCATCCCCTCCCTCCCTCCCTTCCTTCCTTCCTTTCTTCCATCTATCCATCCAGGGGCGGCTCAACCCATTCCTTACCTTTTCTTCTCTCCCTTTCCTTCCTTCCTTCCTCTTCTCTCCTTCCATCCTTCTTTCCTCATCTCTTCTCTTCTATCTTTCCCATTCCTTCTTTCCTCTTTTCTCTTTCCTTATCTCTTTTCTTCTTCCATCTTTCCCCTTCCTTCCTTCCTCTTCTCTCCTTCCATTCTTCTTTCCTCATCTCTTCTCTTCTATCTTTCCCATTCCTTCTTTCCTCTTTTCTCCTTCCTTATCTCTTTTCTTCTTCCATCTTTCCCCTTCCTTCCTTCCTTCCTTCCTTTTCTCTCCTTCCATTCTTCTTTCCTCATCTCTTCCTTTCTATCTTTCCCTTTCCTTCTTTCCTCTTTCCTCCTTCCTTTTCTTCTTCCATCTCTCCCTTTCTCTCCTTACTGTTCTCTCCTTCCACCCTTCCTTCCTCTTCTCTCTTTCCATCCTTCCTTGCTCATCTCTTATCTTCTTCCATCTTTCCCTTCCTTCCTTTTCTTCCTTCTTCTTCTCTTCCTTCCTTCCTTCACTCCCAGCCTCCCTCCTTTACATAACAATCCAAATAACTAATTAACTGAAATTAGCTGATGCAGGCAGTTAGCTAATTGTTTTTTCTCTCATCACTAGCGCCTTGCCTGAATTATACATGAACCCACACTAATGTCTCCATTGTTTTATTCTCCTTTCCTTCGGTCACGGTTCTGGGGTGTGTGTGTGTGTGTGTGTGTGGGAAAGAGGCCCGGGGAAAAATCCCAGGGAATTGGGGGAATGCAGAACGCTTCTGCCTTCGGTCTGAAGAACACCTTCTGAGCCTTGGTAGACATACCAAAATGCTTGTTTATAAAGCTATTGTCCTCCCAACCCTGCTCTACGCCTATGAAACGTGGACTGTCTACAGATGTCAACACTGACACTGAAATACAACACTGCCTGAGCTCTGCAAGTACAGCATTTTTCCGAATGAAGCAGAGAGTGTTTGAGGACCGGGACATCCATAGGGATACCAAGGTGCTTGCTTATAAAGCTATTCCCCTCCCAACCCTGCTCTACGCCTACAAAACGTGGACTGTCTACAGATGTCAACACTGACACTGAAATACAACACCACCTAAGCTCTGCGAGTGCAGCATTTTTCCGAATGAAGCAGAGAGTGTTTGAGGACCAGGACATCCGTAGGGAGACCAAGGGGCTTGTTTATAAAGCTATTGTCCTCCCAACCCTGCTCTACGCCTACAAAAGGTGGACTGTCTACAGATGTCAACACTGACACTGAAATACAACACCACCTGAGCTCTGTGAGTTCAGCATTTTTCCGAATGAAGCAGAGAGTGATTGAGGACCGGGACATACATAGGGATACCAAGGTGCTTGTTTATAAAGCTATTCCCCTCCCAACCCTGCTCTACACCTACGAAACATGGACTGTCTACAGATGTCAACACTGACACTGAAATACAACACCGCCTGAGCTCTGAGAGTGCAGCTTTTTCCCGAATGGAGCAGAGAGTGTTTGAGGACCGGGCCATCCGTAGGGAGACCAAGGTGCTTGTTTATAAAGCTATTGTCCTCCCAACCCTGCTCTACGCCTGCGAAACGTGGACTGTCTACAGATGTCAACACTGACACTGAAATACAACACCACCTGAGCTCTGAGAGTGCAGCATTTTTCCAAATGAAGCAGAGATTGTTTGAGGACCAGGACATCCGTAGGGATACCAAGGTGCTTGTCTATAAAGCTATTGTCCTCCCAACCCTGCTCTACGCCTGCGAAACGTGGACTGTCTACAGACGTCAACATTGATACTGAGATACAACACCACCTGAGCTCTGTGAGTGCAGCATTTTTCCAAATGAAGCAGAGATTGTTTGAGGACTGGGACATCCGTAGGGATACCAAGGTGCTTGTCTATAAAGCTATTGTCCTCCCAACCCTGCTATACGCCTGGGAAACGTGGACTGTCTACAGACGTCAACATTGATACTGAAATACAACACCACCCGAGCTCTGTGAGTTCAGCATTTTTCCAAATGAAGCAGAGAGTGTTTGAGGACCAGGACAGAGCTCGGGATGCTTCTCTGTTCTTGAGATGAAAGGCACGTGTCTGTGTTTTGGATGGGTTGGGGATCAGCTGGTTTTCCCTGTAAGAGGCAGTAAGGGCACCTGGAGCTTCAGAAAGCTTCTGTTCAACCATCTCAAAGCTCCCTGCTTGAGCGGTGATGGCACGATCGTCAGCATAGATGAAGCTCTCCGTCCCTTCTGGCAGTGGCTGGTCATTTGTGTAGATGTTGAACATGGATGGGGCAAGCACGCTCCCCGTTCTTCTGTTTCCGCCATCTGCTTCTCTGGCCCTGGAACTCAACAAAAAAGCTCCTGTTTTGTAGCAGGTTTCCTATGAGGCGGGTGAGGTGGTCGTCCCTTGTGATACTATACATTTTTCTCAGGAGGAGGCGGTGGTTCACAGTCTCATAAACCACTGACAGGTCTCTGAAGACAGCTCCTGTGATCTGCTGCCTTTCAAAACCATCTTCTATGTGCAGAGTCAGGTTCAGCACTTGCAATGTGCAGCTTCTGCCTTTCCTGAAGGAGAAGGTGATGATTTACAGTCTCATAGGCTGCTGACAGGTCTATGAAGACATCTCCTGTGATCTGCTGCCTTTCAAAACCATCTTCTATGTGCAGAGTCAAGTTCAGCACTTGCGATGTGCAGCTTCTGCCTTTCCTGAAGGAGAAGGTGATGATTTACAGTCTCATAGGCTGCTGACAGGTCTATGAAGACAGCTCCTGTGATCTGCTGCCTTTCAAAGTCATCTTCTATGTGCTGAGTCAGGTTCAGCACTTGCAATGTGCAGCTTCTGCCTTTCCTGAAGGAGAAGGTGATGATTTACAGTCTCATAGGCTGCTGAGAGGTCTATGAAGACATCTCCTGTTGTCTGCTGCCTTTCAAAGTCATCTTCTATGTGCTGAATCAGGTTCAGCACTTGCAATGTGCAGCTTCTGCCTTTCCTGAAGGAGAAGGTGATGATTTACAGTCTCATAAGCTGCTGAGAAGTCTATGAAGACATCTCCTGTTGTCTGCTGCCTTTCAAAGCCATCTTCTATGGGCTGAGTCAGGTTCAGCTCTTGCAATGTGCAGCTTCTGCCTTTCCTGAAGGAGAAGGTGATGATTTACAGTGTCATAAGCTGCTGAGAGGTCTATGAAGACATCTCCTGTTGTCTGCTGCCTTTCAAAGTCATCTTCTATGGGCTGAGTCAGGTTCAGCTCTTGCAATGTGCAGCTTCTGCCTTTCCTGAAGGAGAAGGTGATGATTTACAGTGTCATAAGCTGCGGACAGGTCTATGAAGACAGCTCCTGTGATCTGCTGCCTTTCAAAACCATCTTCTATGTGCAGAGTCAGGTTCAGCACTTGCGATGTGCAGCTTTTGGGAGGGCAGGGACTGTCCTTTGGGGAAGTGTTCCTAGAGCGCCCTTTGTGTAGCATGCGTTTTGGGTGGGTGGCTTGTCCTCATTGCCTCCAGCCACATACTAATAGAAGCTTCTGGAGAGTTTTCCCCTTCCCTTTTTTGGAGGGAGGTGCCTTTGCTTGAGGGCTCTCTTCCGAGTGAAGAGGAGGAGGATCGGACGGTGGGGAGGCCTTCCTTGCGATCGTAAAAACTGATTGGGGTGACGCTCTCTGCGGGCTCCTCGAGATAACGGCATCCAGGGCAGCATTAATTCACAATAATAGGACAATAAATATGATCCATTTCTAATAACACTCGTTACAGTGCAGCGGAAGGAAGGAAGGAAGCGAGAGAGAGCGCGAACGAGGAGAGCAGGGCTTCTCTTTGCCTTCGGGAACTTTCAGAAAGGTCTGATCATCTTTCGACGCCAACTCCGTCCTCCTCTCCCTTGCTCCTTCCTTTTTCTTCTCTGATTTACTCACTTGTGGGGCCTCGTGCCAGCCCCAAAAGCCCCTCCGGAGGGCAAGTGAACTCCCTTGGATATGAAAGGAACGGGGCAGACCTTCTTCCCTCCATGAGGCCTCTCCCGCAGAGCCTTTGAACGGCTCACAGCCGGCTACAGAAAATGCCACCGAGAACAAAAGACTGGGAAGCGGGTCTAGATAAGCTATGGGGGGAACTCGGGGTCAGGGAGCAAGTTCAAAAGGACTCAAACCAAACAATGGAAACACAAAGCATTGGAAGTTCAAGCCAAGGAAGCCGGTGAAGTTGAACCATACAGACCGGGTTTGAAGGCAACAAGCAGAGGTTTATTGACTTCCAGGCCTGAGAGGATGTCTGGTACAGAGTCTCCGCTCAGAAAGGATCGGACGCAACCAAACAATACAGGGCAAGACCTTGGGCAGCCATTCCAAGTCCATAGAAAATGCCACAGAGAATCATAGAATCCTAGAGTTGGAAGAGACCTCCTGGGCCATCATCCAGGAAGGGGGTTGGACTGGATAGACCATGTGGTCTCTTCCAACTCTTTGATTCTATGATTCTATGATTCAACCCCATTCTGCCAAGAAGCAGGAATATTGCATTCAAATCACCCCTGACAGATAGCCATCCAGCCTCTGTTTCAAAGCTTCCAAAGAAGGAGCCTCCACCACACTCCTGGGCAGAGAGTTCCACTGCTGAATGGCTCTCACAGCCAGGAAGTTCTTCCTCATGTTCAGATGGAATCTCCTTTCTTGTAGGTCAATCGCGTCCTAGTCTCCAGGGAAGCAGAAAGGAAGCTTGCTCCCTCCTCCCTGTGGCTTCCTCTCACATACTTATCCATGGCCCTCATCATATCCCCTCTCAGCCTTCTCTTCTTCAGGCTAAACATGCCCAGCTCCTTAAGCCACTCCTCATAGGGCTTGTTCTCCAGACCCTTGATCATTTGAGTCGCCCTCCTCTGGACACATTCCAGCTTGTCAATATCTCTCTTCAATTGTGGTGCCCAGAACTGGACACAATATTCCAGGTGTGGTCTAACCAAGGCGGAATAGAGCATGGAGAGCAGGACTTTTAACTGTGCTAAAACACAAAAGAGACATGCACAAGAAGTGGAAAAAGGGAGAAATCACCAAAGAAGAATTCAAACAAATAGCCAACACCTGTAGGGAAAAGGTCCGCAAGGCTAAAGCACAAAACGAACAGAGGCTGGATGTCCATCTGACAGGGGTGATTGGAATGCAGGAGGTCTCTTCCAACTCTAGGATTCTAGGATTCTAGGATTCCTCCTTCTTCATCTTCGGAAGAGGCCCTATCACCTCCTTGTTTTTCCTTTTTCTACTGACATAAGAAAAGAAGCCTTTTTTATTGTTTTTAATGTCAATGGCAAGCCTGAGCTCGTTTTGTGCTTTAGCCTTGCGGACCTTTTCCCTACAGGAGTTGGCTATTTGTTTGAATTCTTCTTTGGTGATTTCTCCCTTTTTCCACTTCTTGTGCATTAAGTAGTTCTGCCTTTACCCATATCATCCCTTGTCAGCATTGCCTCATCTCCACGAAGAGGCTCCTGCTAGATTGGGCTAACAGCCAGAGCTCACCCCGTCCACGGATTCGAATTGCCAACCTTCAGGTCAGCAGTTCAGCAGCACGTTGCGCCGCACATACATACACATCACAATAGTTTTGTATCAAATTCACCTTTTGGTCGGAGGCTTGATTTTTCAACGACAACAGGATTTGGTGCTTGGGACCCATAATGGGCTGCTCTTCCAATGAGGGGGCAACTCAAGGATGCAGCCATTGCCACTCCCTGGCCTTCCATCCTTTCCTCCGGAAGTGCTCTTTGGCCCATCTGAAGGACGAACCATTAATGGCCTCTCCTGGAAGGGAGAGGGATCTTATGCGCTGCCTGGGGACACAGCACTTCTCCGTGCAGCCCGCAAAGGCGTGCGAATCTGTCCCTCTCCCGAGCCCCCCTCCGACGAAGGCATTAATGAAACATTAGGGTTTTAATTACACCATTATCCTATTTATTTCTATAAATAATTCCGGAGCAGTCATTAAAGTGTGCGAAATGCAGGCAAATGACTTTGGGGAGAGTTTCCCGTCTTGTACTTGGTGGCAGGACGGTTTCGTCTCCCGGCGTCGGTCGGGGGGAAACGAGATGGTGGCTTTATGGGAGAAGGTTGTCCCGTGAGTTCGGTGCTTCGATTGATAGATGGCTGTGGGACGCAAGGAGGGCAGGCGTTTGTAGCATTGCGGCTTTTGCATTGTGGGGCAGCGTCATCACACGGTGGTGACTCCTTTATGGCCAACAGCGGCAGAAGAAGAACAACACCACTTCTTTCGTAGCACGGAGGTTTCACGTCCCCATGTCGCTTTGGGTTGCTTTGTGGGTTTCGCTCCTTTCTGACTAAGACTTAACACAAAGGACAAATACAATTTCACAATGCCGTACCTTACAGTGTGATAATATTTCTACATGGTTCAGTACTCTGATGTGAACAGTACTGCAGTTTCATCATAGGTTATGGGGCGCTGTTTTGAGCTTAAACTTTGTTTTATATGGGTTGTTGTAGGTTTTTTCGGGCTATATGGCCATGTTCTAGAGGCATTCTCTCCTGACGTTTCGCCTGCATCTATGGCAAGCATCCTCAGAGGTTGTGAGATCAGACCTGACTACCTCTGAGGATGCTTGCCATAGATGCAGGCGAAACGTCAGGAGAGAATGCCTCTAGAACATGGCCATATAGCCCGAAAAAACTTACAACAACCCAGTGGTTCTGGCCATGAAAGCCTTTGACAATACTTTGTTTTATATGCTACTAGCTTGGGGACCCAGCACTGCCCGGGGAATTTGAGAAAGGTTGGTCTTTATCAGTTATTTATGTGGCTCGCAGTGCTCTCAGGAAGTTAGTGAAGGTACTGCGAGTCCCATCGTTCATGGTCCATCATCCTCCAAACAGCTCCAGGATGTAGAGTGGGTCATGAGGGCTCTGTGTGCCAAGTTTGGTCTTGATCAGTCATTTAATGAGGGTTGCAGCAGTCTCAGGAAGTGAGTAGATGTACTGCAAGTCCCATCATCCATGGCCCACGCTCCTCCAAACAGCAGTAGGATGTAGAGTCATGGGGGCTCTGTGTACCAAGTTTGGTCTTGTTCAGTTATTGGATGAGGGTTGCAAGTGAGTGAAGGTACTTCAAGTCTCATCATCTGTGGTCCATCCTCCTCCAAACCACACCAGGATGTAGAGTGTGTCATGGGGGCTCTGTGTGCCAAGTTTGGTCTTTATTGTTCTTTGTGGGGGGCCACAGTGGTCTGTGGGAATCGATGGGTTTGAAAGTACTACAAATCCCATCACCCTTTGTCCGTCCTCCCCCAAACTTCACCAGGACATAAAGGGGGTCATGGGGGTTATGTGTGCCAAGTTTGGTCTTGATTGGTCATTGGATGAGGGTCACAGCAGTCTCAGGAAGTGAGTGGAGGTACTTCCAGTCCCATCATCCATGGCCCACCCTCCTCCAAACAGCAGTAGGATGTAGAGTATGTCATGGGGGCTCTGTGTGCCAAGTTTGGTCTTGATTGGTCATTGGATGAGGGTCACAGCGGTCTCAGGAAGTGAGTGGAGGTACTTCCAGTCCCATCATGCATGGTCAGCCCTCCTCCAAACAGCAGTAGGATGTAGAGTGTGTCATGGGGGCTCTGTGTGCCAAGTTTGGTCTTAATCAGTCATTGGATGAGGGTTGCAGCAGTCTCAGGAAGTGAGTGGATGTACTGCAAGTCCCATCATCCATGGCCCACCCTCCTCCAAACAGCAGTAGGATGTAGAGTGTGTCATGGGGGCTCTGTGTGCCAAATTTGGTCTTTATTGTTCTTTGTTGGGGGCCACAGTGGTCTGTGGGAATCGATGGGTTTGAAAGGGGGTTATGTGTGCCAAGTTTGGTCTTGATTGGTCATTGGATGAGGGTCACAGCAGTCTCAGGAAGTGAGTGGAGGTACTTCCAGTCCCATCATCCATGGTCCACCCTCCTCCAAACAGCAGTAGGATGTAGAGTATGTCATGGGGGCTCTGTGTGCCAAGTTTGGTCTTGATTGGTCATTGGATGAGGGTCACAGCAGTCTCAGGAAGTGAGTGGAGGTACTTCCAGTCCCATCATGCATGGCCCATCCTCCTCCAAACAGCAGTAGGATGTAAAGTGTGTCATGGGGGCTCTGTGTGCCAAGTTTGGTCTTTATTGTTCTTTGTTGGGGGCCACAGTGGCCTGTGGGAATCGATGGGTTATACTCCCCTTGCGAGTATAAGTAGCTGATGGGCGGCGCCACCGCCTCAGTTCTTTTCATCCACCGCGTATGCAGCAGTATACTACAAATCCCATCATCCTTTGTCCGTCCTCCCCCAAACCTCACCAGGACGTAAAGGGGGTAATGGGGGTTATGTGTGCCAAATTTGGTCCAGGTCCATCACCCGTGCTGGTGACAGTGGCCTGTGAAAGTGGCAGCCAATCAGAAAGCTGCCACATACACCATCCTCCCTCCGCATACAAACACTGACTTTGATTATATAGACTAGCTTGGGGACCCGGAGGTGCCCAGATTATTTGGAAAAGGCATTGTTTGTTTTGGGATGCTAGGTATAATATCACTTAATTTGGGTCCGGATCTGTCGTTGGCTGGGTTCAGTGCTCTCTGGATAAGGGTGAACTACAACTCCCAGATTCCCTGGGCAATTACCCCCAAACCCTGACAGTATTCACAGTAGGCCGTGTTGGGGAAGTGTTTCTCAACCTTCCTAATGCTGCGACCCTTTAATACAGTTGTTTTAAATAAATGAATAAATGAATAAATAAATAAATAAAGCAGAAATATTGGTTGCTTACCTGTAACCGTAGTTTCCCGAGTGGTCACCTGTGAATTCGCACATATGGTAGTTTTTGCACCTGAGCAGACCGCTTCGGAACCTTCTAGATAGATTTGAGAAACTTTGGTGATTAGCCCCGCCCACTCTCCCCTTGCGAGTATAAGTAGCCATCGCCTCAGTTCTTTTCATCCACCGCGTATGCAGCAGTTATGGAACCTCTCTCTCTCTCTCTCTGATCTTTGACGAGTTGTTATTATTATTATTATTATTATTATTATTTTATGTGCGATTCACAGTTGACCACGATGGGAAACCTGAATATCCATCTCTCAGGAGGGCTTGGATTCCATCTTGCTGGGGGTGGGACTGGATGGCCATTAGAGGCCCCTTCCAACTCTTAAGATGCCCACTCTCCCCTTGCGAGTATAAGTCGCAGATGGGCGGCACCACCGCCTCAGTTCTTTTCATCCACCGCGTATGCAGCAGTTATGGGAAACCTGGATATCCATCTCTCCGGAGGGCTTGGATTCCATCTTGCTGGGGGTGGGACTGGATGGCCATTAGAGGCCCCTTCCAACTCTTAAGATGCCCACTCTCCCCTTGCGAGTATAAGTCGCAGGTGGGCGGCGCCACCGCCTCAGTTCTTTTCATCCACCACGTATGCAGCAGTTATGGGAAACCTGGATATCCATCTCTCAGGAGGGCTTGGATTCCATCTTGCTGGGGGCGGGACTGGATGGCCATTAGAGGCCCCTTCCAACTCTTAAGATGCCCACTCTCCCCTTGCGAGTATAAGTCGCAGGTGGGCGGCGCCACCGCCTCAGTTCTTTTCATCCACCGCGTATGCAGCAGTTATGGAACCTCTCTCTCTCTCTCTCTGATCTTTGACTAGTTATTATTATTATTATTATTATTATTATTATTATTTTATGTGCGATTCACAGTTGACCACGATGGGAAACCTGGATATCCATCTCTCAGGAGGGTTTGGATTCCATTTTTCTGGGGGCGGGACTGGATGGCCATTAGAGGCCCCTTCCAACTCTTAAGATGCCCACTCTCCCCTTGCGAATATGAGTAGCAGATGGGCGGTGCCACCACCTCAGTTCTTTTCATCCACCACGTATGCAGCAGTTATGGGAAACCTGGATATCCATCTCTCAGGAGGGCTTGGGTTCCATCTTGCTGGGGGTGGGACTGGATGGCCATTAGAGGCCCCTTCCAACTCTTAAGATGCCCACCCTCCCCTTGCGAGTATAAGTCGCAGGTGGGCGGCGCCACCGCCTCAGTTCTTTTCATCCACCGCGTATGCAGCAGTTATGGGAAACCTGGATATCCATCTCTCAGGTGGGCTTGGGTTCCATCTTGCTGGGGGTGGGACTGGATGGCCATTAGAGGCCCCTTCCAACTCTTAAGATGCCCACTCTCCCCTTGCGAGTATCAGTAGCCACCGCCTCAGTTCTTTTCATCCACCACGTATGCAGCAGTTATGGAACCTCTCTCTCTCTCTGATCTTGGACTAGTTATTATTATTATTATTATTATTATTATTATTATTATTAATATATTTTATGTGCGATTCACAGTTGACCACGATGGGAAACCTGGATATCCATCTCTCCGGAGGGCTTGGATTCCATCTTGCTGGGGGCGGGACTGGATGGCCATTAAGATGCGAAGATTCTGTCACTTACGGGAATCACAACTACGCTGACCACTGTCCCCATTGTGTCCCCTCTTGTCTCCCCCAGAACCCGGACATCGTGCTTGTCCACTACTTGAATGTACCGGCCATTGAGGACTGTGGGAAGCCATGCGGGCCCATCCTGTGCTCCATCAACACGGACAAGAAGGAGTGGGCCAAATGGACGAAGGAGGAGCTGATTGGCCAGCTGAAGCCCATGTGTGAGTAGGAAGGGTCTGGGGTGGGTAGGTGGGCAGGTGGGGGGGGGGAATGAAGCGGGTGCTTCACCCACTGCTTCCAAAGGGAAAGCATGGCGTCCGGGACCAGTAGGCACCCATCGGGAATGCACCTCCGCCCCATTTTCATCACACGAAAGAGCCAAGTTCCATTCTTGGAAGACCTTGTAAGGCTGCTCTGCAAGAGGAAGGAAGGAAGGAAGGAAGGAAGGAAGGAAGGAAGGAAGGAAGGAAGGAAGGAAGGAAGGAGGGAGGGATTGCGTTCTGGCCCTTTTTAGAGACAGGTTGTAGAGACATCCTTTGAGAGGTGAGAAGGTTGCCTCTGGTAGATGTCTAGAACAGTGTTTCTCAACTAGGGAAGTCTCAAGGGGGTCTCAGAAGGGTCACCGAAGGCCATCGGAAAACCATAACGACTCTAATCCAGTGTTTCTCAACCTGGGGGTCGCGACCCCCGGAGGGGTCATGGGGGGTTTCAGAGGGGTCACCAAAGACCATCAAAAAAGACATATTTCTGTTGGGCAGAGAAGGCTGAAGATCTCTCCGCCCGTCCTTCTCTTCCTTTTTGGAAACAGAGGGCGAATCCTCCACTAAAAGACCTCCTCCACTGTGATTGGCCGGCCTCTCAGCCAAGGGGAGGGGGGTCCTGAGACAACAACAACAACAACAACAATGCACTTTATTTATAATCCGCCACCATCTCCCCAAAGGGGACTCGGGACGGCTAATATGAGGCCAAGCCCAAAATAATACAGGAGTTCTCAGCACGTGGCAGTGCGGCGTGCATGTGTGGGTGAGGGAGAGCGTGCAAGGCTGGAGGGAGGCTCGCACCAGTGAGTCCCTTCAAGGCAAGGAGAAGGCTGACCATCTCTTCGCCTGTCCTTCTCTTCCTTTTTGGAAACAGAGGGCAAATCCTCCCACCAAAAGACCTCCTCCGCTGTGATTGGCTGGGAGGGCTATTTCTGAGACCCCAAGCCTGGGGAGGGGAGAGCAGGCGTGCTCAGCGCATGGGCACCACTGACCGCATGTGCGGATGGGGGAGAGCATGTGAGGCTGGAGGTTAGGGCTGTTCCTGAGACTTCATGCCTGGGGAGGGAGAGCACATGGGCAGCACTGAGCACATGTGCAGGTGGGGGAGAACATGTGAGGCTGGAGGGGAGGGCTGTTCCTGAGACTCCAAGCCTGGGGAGGGGAGAGCAGGTGTTCTCGGCGCATGGGCAGCACTAAGTACATGTGCGGGTGGGGGAGAGAGTGTAAGGCTGGAGGGGAGGGCTGTCCCTGAGACTCTAAGTCTGGGGAGGGAGAGCAGACATGCTCGGCACATGGACAGCACTGAGCGCATGTGCGGGCGGGGAAGAGCGTGCGAGGCTGGAGAGGAGGGCTGTTCCTTAGACTCCAAGCCTGGGGAGGGGAGAGCAGGTGTTCTCGGCGCATGGGCAGCACTAAGTACATGTGCGGGTGGGGGAGAGAGTGTAAGGCTGGAGGGGAGGGCTGTTCCTGAGACTCTAAGTGTGGGGAGGGGAGAGCAGGCGTGCTCGGCGCATGGGCAGCACTAAGCGCATGTGCAGGCGGGCGAGAGCGTGTAAGGCTGGAGGGGAGGGCTGTTCCTGAGACTCCAGGCCTGGGGAGGGGAGAGCAGGCGTGCTCGGCACATGGGCAGCACTAAGCGCATGTGCAGGCGGGGGAGAGCATGTGAGGCTGGAGGGGAGGGCTGTTCCTGAGACTCCAAGTCTGGGGAGGGGAGAGCAGGAGTGCTCGGTGCATGGGCAGCACTGAGCGCATGTGCGGGTAGGGGAGACCGTGCGAGGCTGGAGGGGAGGGCTGTTCCTGAGACTCCAAGTCTGGGGAGGGGAGAGCAGGCGTGCTCGGCACATGGGCAGCACTAAGCGCATGTGCAGGTGGGGGAGAACATGTGAGGCTGGAGGGGAGGGCTGTCTCTGAGACTCCACGTCTGAGGAGGGGAGAACAGGCATGCTCGGCACATGGGCAGCACTGAGCGCATGTGCGGGTAGGGGAGAGCGTGTAAGGTTGGAGGGGAGGGCTGTCTCTGAGACTCCAAGTTTGGGGAGGGGAGAGCAGGCGTGCTTGGCGCATGGGCAGCACTAAGGGGGGAGAACATGTGAGGCTGGAGGGGAGGGCTGTTCCTGAGACTCCAAACCTGGGGAGGGGAGAGCAGGCGCGCTCAGCACATGGACAGCACTAAGCGCATGTGCAGGCGGGGGAGGGAGGCTCAAACCAGTGAGTCCCTTCAAGGCAAGGAGCCCCCGGTGACACGGGTTAAAACCCATGTGCCGGCAGGACTGAAGACTGACACGTCACAGGTTTGAATCCGGAGAGAGCGTGGATGAGCTCCCTCTATCAGCTCCAGCTCCTCATGCAGGGACATGAGAGAAGCCTCCCACAAGGATGATAAAACATCCAGGCATCCCCCTGGGCAACGTCCTTGCGGACGGCCAATTCTCTCACACCAGACTTGCAGTTTCGCTCCTGACACGACAAATTAAAAAAAAGGGGGGGGGTTCTGCATGGGAAGTTTGGTTCAATTCCCTCGTTGATGGAGTTCAGAATGCTCTTTGATTGTAGGTGAACTATAAATCCCAGTAACTAAAATGCCCAAATGTCAAGGTCTATTTCCCCGAAACTCCACCAGTGTTCACACTTGGTCCCGGTCTATTGTTGGTGGTGGTCACAGTGTCTTCATATGTAGGTGAACTACAACTCCCAGAAATGAAGGTCGGTTCCCCTCAACCCCCTCCAGTATGTTCATGGTGGTTCTGTGTGCCAAGTTTGATTCCAGTCCATCATTCATAGGGATATCTCAAAGCACAAGAAAGGAGATTCCACCTGAACATGAGGAAGAACTTCCTGACTGTGAGAGCCGTTCAGCAGTGGAACTCTCTGCCCCGGAGGGAGTGTGGTGGAGGCTCCTTCTTTGGAAGCTTTTAAACAGAGGCTGGATGGCCATCTGTCAGGGGTGCTTTGAATGCATTATTCCTGCTTCTTGGCAGAATGGGGTTGGACTGGATGATGGCCCAGGAGGTCTCCTCCAACTCTAGGATTCTATGATTCTATCTCTGGTTGTAGGTGAACTACAATTCCCCAAAATCAAGGTCAATCTCTCCCAAAACCCTCCAGTGATCACATTTGGGCATGTCAGATATGCATGCCAAGTTTGGTCCAGATCCATCATTTAGTCCACAGTGCTCTTTGGATGTTGGTGAACTACAACTCCCAAACTCAAGGTCAATGCCCACAAACCATTCCAGTATTTTGTGTTGGTTATGGGAGTTCTGTGTGTCAAGTGTCTGGCGGAGTTCAGAACTATAAATCACAGCAACTACAACTCCCAAAAGACAAAATCAATCCCACCGCCACAACCCCACCAGTATTCCAATTTGGGTGTACCGGGTATTTGTGCCAAATCAGATATCAGATATTTACATTTGGATTCCTAACCAGGGGCGGCTCATCCCAGACGCAAAGTAAGCCTTCGCGGTAGAGTTGATGTTGCCAGGGGCGCTCTTGAGGACTCTGGGCAAATAGATTTTCAATGTGTCGTAGTGTTATTGTTACTGTTTATTGCTTGTTTATGAGTTTATTTATTGTGTGTATTGTTGTTGTTGCTTTTTTATTGATGTATTTAGCCTCTTGTAAGCCTCACCGAGTCCCTCGGGAGATGATAGCAGGGTATAAATAAAGGTTTACTATTATTATTATTATTATTATTATTATTATTATTAAATAGACCTTGACATATGCAAGTTGTAGTTACTGGGATGTATAGTTCACCTACAATCAAAGAGCATACTGAACTCCACCAATGATGGAATTGAACCAAATATGGCACACAGAACTCCCACGGCTCAAGGGAAACAATGACGGATCTGGACCAAGGGCGGCTCAACCATTGCGCAAAGTAAGCATTCGTAGTAGAGTTGATTTTACCCAAGGGGTAAAATAGAGCTTGACATATGCGAGTTGTAGTTACTGGGATGTATAGTTCACCTACAGTCAAAGAGCATACTGAACTCCACCAATGATGGAACTGAACCAAATATGGCACACAGAACTCCCACGGCTCAAGGGAAACAATGACGGATCTGGACCAAGGGCGGCTCAACCATTACGCAAAGTAAGCATTCGTGGTAGAGTTGATTTTGCCCAAGGGATAAAATAGAGCTTGACATATGCGAGTTGTAGTTACTGGGATGTATAGTACACCTACAATCAAAGAGCATTCTGAACTCCACCAAGGATGGAATTGAACCAAATAGGGCACACAGAACTCCCACGATGAACAGAAAATATATATCAATGATTGGTGGGGGGGGGGGCGCCAAAATACTGTTTGCTTGCCGTTGAAAATTATCTAGGGAAAATAGACCTTGACATATGTGAGTTGTAGTTACTGGGCTATATAGTTCACCTACCATCAAAGAGCATTCTGAACTCCACCAATGATGGAATTGAACCAAATACGGCACACAGAACTCCCACGATGAACAGAAAATATATATCAATGATTGGTTGGGGGGGGGGGGGCGCCAAAATACTGTTTGCTTGCCGTTGAAAATTATCTAGGGAAAATAGACCTTGACATATGTGAGTTGTAGTTACTGGGCTATATAGTTCACCTACAATCAAAGAGCACTCTGAACTCCACCAATGATGGAATTGAACCAAATATGGCACACAGAACTCCCACGACGAACAGAAAATATATATCAGTGATTGGTTGGAGCGGGGGGGACGGCAAAATACTGTTTGCTTACCATTGAAAATTACCTCTGTTCCTAACAGTAGCAAAATGACAAGTTATGAATTAGCGACGAAAATAATGTTATGTTTGGGGGTCACCACAACATTGCGGTTGGGAAGCACTGGTCGAGATCGAGAGGGGCCACTCAGTCTGTGACACAAAGCCCCGCATAACGGGGGAGCTGCCTTTGCACAAATACTTCTCGGGTAGAACGAGCGCCTCGCTGCTTCTTCGCTTCTGCTCAGGCGTTCTCGTTGCTTTTGTTTGTTTCTGAGCCAGCTTTGTGGATTTGGTGCCCAGAGATAATTTCCTTGGGTTCCCTCGCTTGTGTTCTCTCTCTCAGTGAGCGCGTTCCCGTGTTGCCATGACAAAACACTTCGCCGCGTGTGCGGATGCCGTTGCAGAGAGAAGGGCTCTTCCTTCTCCTCCTCCTCCTCCTCCTTTCTGGCCTTCCCTCTCCTCTCCTCGCATCAAAAAATGAAGCTCCCCACAAATAGTGGAGTCAGTTGGAAGGGGGCATCCCAAAGATCATCTAGTCCAGCCTCATTTGTACCTACAAATGAGGCTGGACTACATGATCTCTGGGGTGTCCCCTTCCAACTGACTCCACTATTTGTGGAGACCTTCACCTGAAAACAGAAGTGAATGGAGTCCTAGGACGAGAAGCTGAATGTCTCCATAAATTGTGGTGTCACTTGGTTGGTCACCGGAGCCCCGTCTGCACTGCCATTATAATGCAGATTGAACTGTGTTATATGGTCGGTCATATCATCCAGTTCAATGCAGTTGAATGGCATTATGTGTGACTGCACCGACTATATAATACATTATATAATTGGTGTAGACTCATGTCATGTATTACGAGGATTGAATGAAAAGTAAACTCCTCAACAGATGGCAGTACTGGTATGTGGCAGGTACTGGCTTGTTCAGTAGACTCTCCTCTACAGTTCCATTTTGAAAGGAAGCCTTAGTATTGAATGGTTGTGTTGTTAAAATGTGAAGTATGGAGCCCTGCGCAGATGGCCCCTGGGCAACGTCCATGCAGACGGCCAATTCTCTCACACCAGAAGCAACTTGCAGTTTCTCAAGTCGCTCCTGACACGACAAAAAATAAAATCATAGAATCATAGAGTTGGAAGAGACCTTGTGGGCCATCCAGTCCAACCCCTGCCAAGAAGCAGGAAAATCACATTCATCAGTCTAGACTCATGTAATCCTCAGTGTAGAGTTGTCACGATGCCAGGGCTCTGCCGTTATTTAGGCAGAGTTGAATCAAACACCCAGTTTGTGTTAAACAATGTAATTAATACAGCACTTACTTTCTGGCTGTTTTAATACTCCAAAACATAAAGATAGCAGTGGGTTGTTGTAGGTTTTTACGGGCTGTATGGCCATGGTCTAGAGGCATTCTCTCCTGACGTTTCGCCTGCATCTATGGCAAGCATCCTCAGAGGTAGTGATAAAGATAGCACTCAGCCACAGAATATAAAACAAAACTGACAGCAAACACTCTTGCAGGTTCAAGATAACACCGTAGTCAAAAGGTCCAGTCCAGTGGTCAAACGCCAAGACTTCAGTGAGCAAAGTCCAGGGATCAAGAGTCTATACCGTAGTCAAAAGCCAGTCCAGAGATTCAAGGTTCCAAGAGTACAGGAGACAGATCAGGATACCGAAAAACCACAAACCTGGGGGGAAACCAGCAGCATCTACCATCAAAACAAATACTTTTCTGCCAGAGCTAGCTCCTTATATTCAGAAACACCCAGCTGCAACCTATATCTTCAATACCTCCACCCTTAATTGCTTTCACCCATAAACTCTTACAGATTACTCAGTCCTTTAAAACTAAGACTTACATTAACCCTTCCATCACCAACTGCTAGGCCTAGCACCAACAACCACCATCAACTGCAGAACATGATACATGACAAGACTCATGTAATCCAGTTTAATGCTGCTGAATGTCATTATATGTGACTACACTGACTCTATAATGCATTTTAGCACCAGTGTGGACTCATGTAATCCAGTTCAATGCAGCTGAGTGGCATTTTATGTGACTGCACGGACTCTATAATGCATTTTAGCACCAGTGTAGACTCATGTAATCCAGCTCAGTGCAGCTGAGTGGCATTATATGTGACTGCACGGACTCTATAACGCATTTTAGCACCAGTGTAGACTCATGTCATCCAGTTCAATGCAGCTGAATAGCATTATATGTGACTGCACTGACTCTATAATGCATTTTAGCCCCAGTGTAGACTCATGTAATCCAGCTCAGTGCAGCTGAGTGGCATTATATGTGACTGCACGGACTCTATAACGCATTTTATCACCAGTGTAGACTCATGTCATCCAGTTCAATGCAGCTGAATAGCATTATATGTGACTGCACTGACTCTATAATGCATTTTAGCACCAGTGTCGACTCATGTCGTCCAGTTCAATGTAGCTGAGTGGCATTATATGTGACTGCACTGACTCTATAATGCATTTTATCACCAGTGTAGACTCATGTCATCTTGTTCAATGCAGCTGAGTGGCATTATATGTGACTGCACTGACTCTATAATGCATTTTAGCACCAGTGTCGACTCATGTCGTCCAGTTCAATGTAGCTGAGTGGCATTATATGTGACTGCACTGACTCTATAATGCATTTTATCACCAGTGTAGACTCATGTCATCTTGTTCAATGCAGCTGAGTGGCATTATATGTGACTGCACTGACTCTATAATGCATTTTAGCACCAGTGTAGACTCATGTCATCTTGTTCAATGCAGCTGAGTGGTATTATATGTGACTGCACGGACTCTATAATGCATTTTAGCACCAGTGTAGACTCATGTAATCCAGTTCAATCCAGGTGAATGGCATATGTGACTGCACGGACTCTATAATGCATTGTATCACCAACTGCTGCCCTTTGACCTCCTCCCGGCAGGCCCTATAGGCCATGGCAGCGACACAGCAAGCCCCTGCCCCACACGGGATCCCTCCAAGGCCAGTGGGAAAGCTAGATGTGGGAGGAGAGACACAGGTAAAGGTAGCGCCAGGTTGGGAGATCTGCACTGCGTCAGGAAAGAGAAGGGGGAGGAGGAGGGTGACGCTCCATCGGCTGTAAATCTGTGTTGATGCTCCGGGAAGGAGGGAGGCCGGGCCAGGTCCGGCCCAATTGCACGGCTCCTGCTCCGAATCAAGAGAGGCACCTCCTTCCCAAACGGGATGAGGTTATTTGGGGGGCACATGGGATTGCGTAGGGAAAAGGCGAAGGTTGCCTTGGGTGAACCCCTCCTTCCTGTACCTGCCCCCCCTTTTTTTGTTTTGCATCCACTCTTCAGGCTCTTATACCTGTGATTATGGGATACTGAAAGACGGGGCCAATCAAACGATCCCAGCAATGCAATGGGAGTCCCTTCTCTGGTCTGCCGGCACCCCCTTGTGGCGACAGGAGGCAACGGCGGATGGGGAGGCTTTGCTTTCCTTTACCTTTACCTTCCTCTTCTTAACCCGGTTTACCTTATTGACTCTGTTGTCAGAACCCTGAAACCAAAAAAAAAAAAAATGTGATGTGCAAAAATCACACTCTGTCATTTGGGCATATATTTTCTGTTTGTCGTGGGAGTTTTGTGTGCCATATTTAGTTCAGTTCCATCCTTGGTGGAGTTCAGAATGCTCTTTGATTGTAGGTGAACTATACATCCCAGTAACTACAACTCGCATATGTCAAAGGTCTATTTTTCCCCAAGAGCGTCTCAAGAGCACCCCTGGGCAACATCAACTCTACCGCGATGGCTTACTTTGCGTAATGGGTTCGCCGCCCCTGGGGATGCAAGCCAATTCCATCATTGGTGGAGTTCAGAATGCTCTTTGATTGTAGGTGAACTATACATCCCAGTAACTACAACTCACATATGTAAAAAGTCTATTTTCCCCCAAGAGCGTCTCAAGAGCACCCCTGGGCAACATCAACTCTACCGCGATGGCTTACTTTGCGTAATGGCTTCGCCGCCCCTGGGGATGCAAGCCAATTCCATCATTGGTGGAGTTCATAATGCTCTTTAATTGTAGGTGAACTATACATCCCAGTAACCACAACTTGCCTATGTCAAAAGTCTATTTTCCCCCAAGAGCGCCTCAAGAGCGCCCCTAGCAAAAGCAACTCTACCGCGATGGCTTACTTTGCGTAATGGCTTCACTGCCCCTGGGGATGCAAGCCAATTCCATCCTTGGTGGAGTTCAGAATGCTCTTTGATTGTACGCGAACTATACATCCCAGTAACTACAACTCGCATATGTCGAAAGTCTATTTTTCCCCAAGAGTCCTTCAAGAGCGCCCCTGGCAAAATCAACTCTACCGCAATGGCTTACTTTGCGTAATGGGTTCGCCGCCCCTGGGGATGCCTCCCAACAGATGGCCATCCAGCTGCAGATAGGTAGCAAAAAGCATGATTGAGATCTATGCTACCGAATCCTAAAGTTGGAAGGAACCCCAAAGGCCATCCAGTCCAGCCCTCTTCTGCCAGGTGGGAGGGCACCATCTGATCCCTCCGAACAGATGGCCATCCAGCTGCAGATAGGGAGCAAAAAGCATGATTGAGATCTATACTGGTTATATCACCGAATCCTAAAGCTGGAAGGAACCCCAAAGGCCTCCAGTCCAGCCAGGTGAGAGGGCACCATCCGATCCCTCCTGACAGATGGCCATCCAGCTGCAGATAGGGAGCAAGAAGCATGATTGAGATCTATGCTACCGAATCCTAAAGTTGGAAGGAACCCCAAAGGCCATCCAGTCCAGCCCTCTTCTGCCAGGTGGGAGGGCACCATCTGATCCCTCCGAACAGATGGCCATCCAGCTGCAGATAGGGAGCAAAAAGAATGATTGACATCTATACTAGATATATCACTGAAATCTAAAGTAGGAAGGGACTCCAAAAGCCATCCAGTCCAGCCCCCTTTGTCCAAGTGAGAGGGCACCATCCGATCCCTCCCCACAGATGGCCACCCCCCCCAACCAATCACTGATATATATTGTGTGCCATATTTGGTTCAATCCCATCATTGGTGAAGTTCAGAATGCTCTTTGATTGTAGGTGAACTATACATCCCAGTAACCACAACTCACATATGTCAAAAGTCTATTTTCCCCCAAGAGTGCCTCAAGAGCGCCCCTGGGCAACATCAACTCGACTGCAACGGCTTACTTTGCGTAATGGATGAGCCGCCCCTGGCTGCCGGCTTAAGAGTTTTAAAACAAACGTGTTAGGAGCTCCCGGTGGCGCGGTGGGTTAAACCACTGAACTGCTAAACTTGCCAAACGCAAGGTCGCAGGTTCAAATCCGGGGAGCGGCATGAGCTCCCGCTGTTAGCCCCAGCTTCTGAATGCCAATGTGAGTAGATCAGTAGGGAAGGTAACGGCTGTTGCACTCCAGGGCAGGAATAACCCTCTGGCTAGGGGAAAACAATCCACGGTCCAGGGTAACTCCCAAATATTTTAGTGTGCTGCAATGTTCCAGTGGGATTCCTTCCCAGGTAATCCTCAGAGCTTCAGATGCTTGTCTGTTCTGAAGGTGAAAAGCACACCTGTATTTTAGATGGATTGGGAAATACCTGGTTTTCCCTTTAATAGGCAGTAAACGCACCTAAAGCTTCAGAGAGCTTCTGTTCAACCATCTCAAAGCTCCCTACTTGAGTGGTGATGGCATGATCGTCAGCATAGATTAAACTCTCTGTCCCTTCTGGCAGTGGCTGGTCAGGGTTCCCACCAAGCGCGACTGCAAAAGTGGTGAGACCGAGAGCAGGGCCTCTCCGGAAGATCTTAACACCAGTTTCTGCAAATACCTGATTCCAAAGCCAGGATTTCAATTGCTTCCTGAAGGTCAGGAGGGAGGGGTCAGACCTGACCTCATTCGGAAGAAAGTTCCATAGCCGGGGAGCCACCACAGAGAAGGTCCTGTTTCTCGTTCCCACCAAACACGACTGCGAAAGTGGTGGGACCGAGAGCAGAGCCACTCCGGAAGATCTTAACGCCCTTGATGGTTTATATTGTGGGGGTCGCAGTGGTCTGTGGGAGTCAAATCTGGTGAAGATACTGTGTATCCCATCATCCGTGGCCCATCCTCCCCCAAACTGCACCAGGACGTAAAGTGGATCATTGGAGGGGGGGGGGGGTCTGCGTGCTAAGTTTGGTCCAGGTCCATCATTTGGGGATGTTGCAGTGGCCTGTGGAAGTGGGAGCCAATCAGAATGCTGTCCCATACATACATACACACATACAAACACTGAAGAAGATAGTAGGCACGGGCAATCCATGGTTCTCAATGGTTCTAAAGTACTTACAAAACTACAGTTCTAATGGTGGCTTCTAGGGAGCGCTGGTGCTTTGCTTCTACAGTGTTACTAAAATTCTGGTGGTGAAAATTTCAGAACTCTAGCAAAACTTAGGAACTGCCATTTATAATGAAATTTTATTTATTATTATTATTATTATTATTATTATTATTATTTATTAACTGCATTTCTATACCGCTTTCCTCGTATAGAAATGCAGTTAATAAATAAATAATAATAAATAAAATTTCATTATAAAAGTTTTGTTAGAGTTCTGAAATTTTCACCACTAAAACTTTAGCAATGCTGTAGAAGCAAAACACCAGCGCCCCCTAGTTTTCACCACCAGAACATTAGTTTTGTAAGTACTTTAGAACCATTTAGAAGACTGGTTCTCAACCTGGGGGTCGCGACCCCCAGAGGGGTCGTTTGGCCATTTCGGAGGGGTCGGCAGGCCTCCTCCATTGGCCCCGCCACAAGGGTGTGGGTCAGGCGAGGGGTCCTCCACACGAGGCCTGGCCTCGCGCAAAGCCCGCCTCGCCTGCCTCGCACTCTAGTCATCCAGCGAGGGCACGGGGCAGGCGAGGGCTCCTACGCACGAGGCCTCACCTCGTGCAAAGCCCGCCTCGGCTGCTTCGCACTCTAGTCATCCAGCGAAGGTGCGGGGCAGGCAAGGGGTCCTCCACACGAGGCCTGGCCTCACGCAAAGCCCACCTCGCCTGCCTTGCACTCTAGTCATCCAGTGAGGACACGGGGCAGGTGAGGGGTCCTCCACACGAGGCCTGGCCTCACGCAAAGCCCACCTCGCCTGCCTCGCACTCTAGTCATCCAGCGAAGGTGCGGGGCAGGCAAGGAGTCCTCCACACGAGGCCTGGCCTCACGCAAAGCCCACCTCGCCTGTCTCACACTCTAGTCATCCAGCGAGGGCGCGGGGCAGACCAGGGGTCCTCCACACGAGGCCTGGCCTCATGCAAAGCTTGCCTCGCCTGCTTCGCACTCTAGTCATCCAGCGAAGGTGCAGGGCAGGCAAGGAGTCCTCCACACGAGGCCTGGCCTCACGCAAAGCCCACCTCGCCTGCCTTGCACTCTAGTCATCCAGTGAGGACACGGGGCAGGTGAGGGGTCCTCCACACGAGGCCTGGCCTCATGCAAAGCTTGCCTCGCCTGCTTCGCACTCTAGTCATCCAGCGAAGGTGCCGGGCAGGCAAGGGGTCCTCCACACGAGGCCTGGCCTCACGCAAAGCCCACCTCGCCTGCCTTGCACTCTAGTCATCCAGTGAGGACACGGGGCAGGTGAGGAGTCCTCCACACGAGGCCTGGCCTCGTGCAAAGCCCGCCTCGCCTGCTTCGCATTCTAGTCATCCAGCGAAGGTGTGGGGCAGGCAAGGGGTCCTCCACACGAGGCCTGGCCTCACGCAAAGCCCACCTCGCTGCCTCGCCCTCTAGTCATCCAGCGAGGGCACGGGGCAGGCGAGGGCTCCTCCGCACGAGGCCTCACCTCGTGCAAAGCCCGCCTCGCCTGCTTCACACTCTAGTCATCCAGCGAAGGCGCGGGGCAGGCAAGGGGTCCTCCACACGAGGCCTGGCCTCACGCAAAGCCCACCTCGCCTGCCTCGCACTCTAGTCATCCAGCGAAGGTGCGGGGCAGGCAAGGAGTCCTCCACACGAGGCCTGGCCTCACGCAAAGCCCACCTCGCCTGTCTCACACTCTAGTCATCCAGCGAGGGCGCGGGGCAGACCAGGGGTCCTCCACACGAGGCCTGGCCTCGCACAAACCCTGCCTCACTTGCCTCACACTCTAGTCATCCAGCGAGGGCGCGGGGCAGGTGAGGGGTCCTCCACATGAGGCCTGGCCTCATGCAAAGCTTGCCTCGCCTGCTTCGCACTCTAGTCATCCAGCGACGGTGCGGGGCAGGCAAGGAGTCCTCCACACGAGGCCTGGCCTCACGCAAAGCCCACCTCGCCTGTCTCACACTCTAGTCACCCAGCGAGGGCGCGGGGCAGACCAGGGGTCCTCCACACGAGGCCTGGCCTCGCACAAACCCTGCCTCACTTGCCTCACACTCTAGTCATCCAGCGAGGGCGCGGGGCAGGTGAGGGGTCCTCCACACGAGGCCTGGCCTCATGCAAAGCTTGCCTCGCCTGCTTCGCACTCTAGTCATCCAGCGAAGGTGCGGGGCAGGCAAGGAGTCCTCCACACGAGGCCTGGCCTCACGCAAAGCCCACCTCGCCTGTCTCACACTCTAGTCACCCAGCGAGGGCGCGGGGCAGACCAGGGGTCCTCCACACGAGGCCTGGCCTCGCACAAACACTGCCTCACTTGCCTCACACTCTAGTCATCCAGCGAGGGCGCGGGGCAGGTGAGGGGTCCTCCACACGAGGCCTGGCCTCATGCAAAGCTTGCCTCGCCTGCTTCGCACTCTAGTCATCCAGCGAAGGTGCGGGGCAGGCAAGGGGTCCTCCACACGAAGCCTGGCCTCACGCAAAGCCCACCTCGCACTCTAGTCATCCAGTGAGGACACGGGGCAGGTGAGGGGTCCTCCACACGAGGCCTGGCCTCATGCAAAGCTTGCCTCGCCTGCTTCGCACTCTAGTCATCCAGCGAAGGTGCCGGGCAGGCAAGGGGTCCTCCACACGAGGCCTGGCCTCACGCAAAGCCCACCTCGCCTGCCTTGCACTCTAGTCATCCAGTGAGGACACGGGGCAGGTGAGGGGTCCTCCACACGAGGCCTGGCCTCGTGCAAAGCCCGCCTCGCCTGCTTCGCATTCTAGTCATCCAGCGAAGGTGTGGGGCAGGCAAGGGGTCCTCCACATGAGGCCTGGCCTCACGCAAAGCTCACCTCGCTGCCTCGCCCTCTAGTCATCCCGCGAGGGCACGGGGCAGACCAGGGGTCCTCCACACAAGGCCTGGCCTCATGCAAAGCTTGCCTCACACTCTCACCATCCAAGAGCGTGAGGCAGGCGAGGTTGGGCGTCACCACATGGTTGGGGGTCACCACAACATGAGGAACCATATTTAGGGGTAGATAGATAGATAGATAGATAGATAGATAGATAGATGGATAGATCGATCAACCTCGTGTCCCCGTGCTGTGATGGGATTGTGTGCCCCGCAGGCCTTTGGCTCCCCCAGGAAGCTCCTTCTTCTCGGTGGTGCCCCCCAATCCCCTTCCCCTTCCTCCCCCTCCTTCCTGCTGATTCATTACGTGTCAGGGAGCCGAGCGTGACGTGTTAAGAGCCATCTTGATAGTATTTTATATTCAGCCGCTCTTGGCTGGCTCGGAGGAGGCTTGTGTTGGGGAGCGGGGGGGGCGGGAAAGCGAGACAATCTGCATATTGGATGTGCCAAGAGAGGCCCGTAATTTACATTAAGCCTCCCGAAATTCTCTCTTTTGCAATCTGTCACCCTTCAGTGGCTTTCCGTTTTATAACCTTCAAAACAGAAGCACCAGGAGGGAGGGAAGGAGGGATGGAGGGAAGGAGGGATGGAAGAGAGGGAGGGAGGAAAGCAGGAGGAGATGGCCAGTGGGGGGAGCCCAACGCAAGGCAGGGCAGGCCGTTTGGGAAGAGCACTCTCTGGCTTCACACACCACGGCGGAGCACGGAGGATACACCACACAACCCTGAACCAACCTGGAGACTTGAATTCACGATTAGATTAGCCAGATATTCCGGTACCGCCTCCTCAAACTCTACCATGCTGTGTTGCTGTGAGTTTTCTGGGCTGTCTGGCCATGTTCCAGAAGCATTCTCTCCTGACGTTTCAACCACATCTATGGCAGCCCTCCTCAGATTCACCGCTGACTTCCACAGACCACTGAGACCTCCACACAGAACTCCCATGTCAGACAAAAAGTACTGGAGGGGTTTGGGAGGAATTGACAGTGATTTAGAAAGACCGTCTTGGGTGCACTTTCTCAATGAGGCGGGCTTTGCGCAAGGCAAGGCCTCTCATGGAGCACCCCTCACCTGCCTCGCGCCCTTGCCGGATGGCGAAAGTGAGAGGCAGGTGAGGCGGGCTTTGCGCAAGGCAAGGCCTCGCATGGAGGATCCCTCGCCTGCCTCGTGCCCTTGCCGGATGGTGAGAGTGCGAGGCAGGTGAGGCGGGCTTTGCGCAAGGCCAGGCCTCACACGGCGGACCCCTCACCTGCCTCGCACCCTTGCCGGATGGTGAGAGTGCGAGACAAGTGAGGCGGGCTTTGCGCAAGGCAAGGCCTCACAATGTGGACCCCTCACCTGCCTCGCACCCTTGTCGGATGGTGAGAGAGCGAGGCAGGTAAGGCGGGTTTTGCGCAAGGCCAGGCCTCGTGTGGAGCACCCCTCACCTGCCTCGCACCCTTGCCGGATGGTGAGAGAGCGAGGCAGGTGAGGCGGGTTTTGCGCAAGGCCAGGCCTCGTGTGGAGCACCCCTCACCTGCCTCGCACCCTTGCCGGATGGTGAGAGAGCGAGGCAGGTGAGGCGGGTTTTGCGCAAGGCCAGGCCTCGTGTGGAGCACCCCTCACCTGCCTCGTGCCCTTGCCGGATGGTGAGAGAGCGAGGCAGGTGAGGCGTCACGTGAAGGAGCCCTCGCCTGGCCCACGCCCTCCAAAATGGCCAGGCGACCCCCCTGGGGTCCGCGACCCCCAGGTTGAGAACCAGTGTTCTAGAACATGGCCAGACAGCCTGGTAAACTCACAGCAACCCAGTTGTGAGGTCTGTTGGAAACTAGGCAAGTGAGGATTATATATCTGGAATAATGTCCAGGGTGGGAGAGAGATATTGTTTGTGGGAGGCAAGTGGGAATGTTGTAATTGGCTAATCAATTCTAATCAAGGTAGCCAATTGCAACATTCACACTTGCCTCAAGCAGACAAGAGCTCTCTCTCTCCCACCCTGGACATTATTCCAGATATATAATCCCCACTTGCCCAGTTTCCAACAGACCTCACAACCAGATTGCTGTGAGTTTACCAGGCTGTCTGGCCATGTTCTAGAAGCATTCTCTCCTAACGTTTCGCCCACATCTATGGCATCCCTCCTCAGAGGTTGCGAGGTCTGTTGGAAACGAGGCAACTGAGGTTTATACATCTGTGGAATGTCAAGGGTGGGAGGAAGAACTCTTTGTTGGAAGCAAGTGTGAATGTTGCAATTGGCCATTTTGATTAGCACCAGGCTATTCAATGCTAATCCAGTTAGCCAATTGCAACATTCACACTTGCCTCAAGCGGACAAGAGCTCTCTCTCTCTCTCCCACCCTGGACATTATTCCAGATATACAAACTTCACTTGCCCAGTTTCCAACAGACCTCACAACTGGGTTGCTGTGAGTTTTCCGGGCTGTCTGGCCATGTTCTAGAAGCATTCTCTCCTGACGTTTCGCCCACATCTATGACAGGCATTTTCATAGGTTCTGAGCTCTGTTGGAAACTAGGCAAGTGATGTATATATATATATATATATATATATATATATATATATATCTGAGAATGATGTCCAGGGTGGGAGAAAGACCTCTTGTCTGTTGGAGGCAAGTGTGAATGTTGCAATTGGCCACCTTAATTCGCATTGAGTAGCCTTGCAGATTCAAAGCCTGGATGCCAGGGGAATCATAGAATCATTCAGTTGGAAGAGATCTCGTGGGCCATCCAGTCCCACGAGATCTGGGACCTCTGAGGATGCCTGCCATAGATACAGGTGAAACGTCAGGAGAGAATGCTTCTAGAACATGCCCAGACAGCCCGGAAAACTCACCGTAACCCAGCGATTTCGGCCATGAAGGCCTTTGACAATACACCTACCATACTGTATTACCCCATTTGTATCTTCGGCTCCGTTATCTGGCCTTAAGAGACTTCAATCCTTTTGGAGTACCCAGATATTCCTGTACTGTCCATTTATCTGTTCTGAGCTGCATTTCCTCACCTGTATCATCAGCCTCATTACCTGGCCTTAAGAGACTTGAATCCCTTTGGAATAGCCAGATATTCCTGGCCTGCCCACTTACGACTTCTGTGCTGCTGTCAGGAGTCAATTTCCGACGGCATTCCCTCTGTGACATCCTGACTGAATCATCCTGGCTGCCTCAGTTTTCTCTCTGTGACATTTTGAAGCGAGCAGAGGGCGCTGGAAACCTTGTGTTGGAACTTGTGAAGCAACAAGCTCTAATAAGGAAACTGAGAAGAGGGGGAGATGGGCATGAAAAGTGTATAAAAGGAAGTGGTGGTGGGGAAAAGCCAGTAGCGTCTTCCTTTGCTGCAGAGATACAAGCAATATATCCATTTCAAAGCAAAACCGGCTTGTGAGTGGTTATTTAATATTGCTCTATAGATCCTACAGTCTTACAGCTGCATTTCCCCATCTGCATCCTCTGCCCCATCCTCCCCGAGTTGAGCCCTGTTCACCTTTTGGGAGAAGGCGTTTGGGGCACAGAAGGCACCGAGCAGCAGTTCCTCTCGGGGCCCGGTTTGGGGAGGGGGCCGCAGGGCCTCGGCCCCAGCCCTTCTCTCAATGGCTCTCTCTCATTCCCGTTCCTTGGACAGTCCACGGCATCAAGTGGACCTGCAGCAACGGGAACAGCAGCTCGGGCTTCTCGGTGGAGCAGCTGGTGCAGCAGATCCTGGAGAGCCACCAGACCAAACCTCAGCCTCGGACGCACAACTGCCTTTGCACCGGAAACTTGGGTGAGGAGTCCCAAAGGCAACGGGGGGCCAAAGGCTTCTAGATTGAGGAAGGGGGGAAGAGGCAGGGACAGGCAGGAGGAGAGCTGTGGGTTCGAGAGCCACACTGCCAATCCCCTCCTTTCCAACCCTGACTATGCTCTTGCTCCAAAGGTAGGCATGAAGCATGTGCCCTTGCATGGCCCCCTTCCTCTAACTATGAGTCCAGAGGGATTTCTTAGACCCAGAAGCTTCTGCTTGGCTTCAGATATCAAGCGGCACCTTCGCATGCCCAGGGGCACCTAGGTCTGCTCTCTCCCCCAAAAGACTAGGAAGATAACAAGCCCTGAGTATCCGTCTATTCAGACATTGGGGGGGTGGAGGATGCAGGGTGCCACTACTCATTAGCAGTCGGAAAGGTCCTACCAGACCACCCACCCGCCATGACCCAGACCTCCTTCCTTGAGCAAAGCAGCTGATACACGTAGGAGGTCAGGACAAAGGGACACACACAGAGACACACCAAAGAAGCAAATACGAGGGGTATTTTTTAAGTAAGGTCCATTTTGTTGTAGACACTAGTAGTTCGCGTGCATACCGCAACGAGCGCGTGCGTCGTGTACCGGCATGCCTCGGGAACAACTGTGCTCAGTTTCATTCAAAGACCGCTCCGATCGCCCTTCTTTGATTGCAGATGATTTGGTGGCTTCAGTTGGTGAGCGGTCCTCATCATGGACGTTGTCACAGCCATCTTTGAATTGTCGTACCCACTTACGCACTTTGCTTTCACTCATCACAGTCTCACCGTACACTTCACAAATCTGTCGATGGATTTCTGAAGCAGGCAGGTTCCTTGCTGACAAAAACCGTATCACTGAGCGAACCTCACATGCGGAGGGTGAGTTGAGAGTCTTAAACATTTTAAAGCACAGAACAGGACAGGTGAGCTACAGAGCGGAAACTGAGCACAGTGGTTCCCGAGGCCTGGCAGTACACGACGCATGCGCTCGTTGCGGTATGCGCGTGAACTACCCGTGTCTACTAGGGCTGGGCGGTTTCGTTTCGTAATTTCATAATTCGTTAAAAAATTGTTATTTTTTTTTATAACGAAGCGATATTGAACCAATCAGGAGCAACTAAAAAACGAAACAAATTTTTCCAATTCATTTCGTAATTGTTTCGTAATTGATTCGTTATTGATTCGTTATTGATTCGTTATTATTTCCGCATGTCTGGTGCAAGTTTTAGGGTTGCTGTTTGTTTTCTCAGTGAAAAAAAATATAATTATCACACCAACAGTCAACAACAGAGGGAGAGGGAAGCTTCAGAAGTTTTTTTAGCGTATTGCGCGATCGCGGCCGCCATTAACGAATCAATTCGTAATCAATTCGTAATTGTTTCGTAATTGTTTTATGATTTCCGAAATTTCGTAAATATCGAACTTTTTTTTAAGGAAAATTTCGGAATTCTTTTAAATAACAAAACGCAAAAAAACCCTAAAAACAAATCAAGTTTAGAAACACATTTTTCCGTGTTTGGACAGCCCTAGTGTCTACAACAAAACGGACCTTACTTAAAAATACCCCTTGTACAGTAGAGTCTCACTTATCAGACATAAACAGGCCGGCAGAACGTCGGATAAACAAAAATGTTACCCGTCCGACGCGGTGCTAGACACCTAGAATACTAACAGGGACTCTAAGGATTAAGGCAAGGCAACACCCCGGGGCTGGATGGATCCAGCAGAAGATGCCCGGATGCGGAACGTGGAAAGGAGGGAGGATGCTTCCGCTTCTGGTCTCGCCTCTTCTCCCCGTTTCCTCCCTTCTCTCCCTCCTCGTCTTGCCTTTTTCAATTATTGGGGGTGGAGAGAGAGTTGGGGAGCACTCCTTTAACTGAAGGGGAAATTCTGGAGGAAAAGGGGAGAGTCAGATATGAGAGGATAGAATAAGACGGAATGTCGGATAAGCGAGACTCTACTGTATCAGAGGAATCGGTATTGAACCCCCTCCTCCAAGCAACACGGTCTCTCTCCCACATTGGCTTCTAATGAAGAGCTGTCCCAAAATGTGGGCAAGGTCTTCCTTCCTCAACCTACTGACACACCCTAAGGCTCACAATTTCTCTCGGCCTCGGGCAAGACACGCAGACACACAAACCCTGGTATTTCTGTGGGAGGCCTGCTCGTGGTGTCCTCTTGGGTGGAGCCTGCTGCTGACCTGACCCTTCTTCTCCTCCTTTCCCTCTCCACAGGTGCGGGGAGCAGCGTGCACCACAAGTGCAACAGTGCCAAACACCGGATCATCTCCCCGAAGGTGGAGCCGCGGTCGGGCGGCTACGGGGCGCACTCCGAGGTGCAGAACAACGACGTCTCCGAGGGGAAGAACGAGCACAGCCACGGCAGCAAGGCGTCCTCCTCGGGGGGGCGGGAGAAGCGCAACGGCAAGGTGGCCAAGCCGGTCCTGCTCCACCAGAACAGCACCGAGGTCTCCTCCACCAACCAGGTCGAGGTCCCAGACACCACCCAGAACTCCCCGGTCTCCATCAGCAGCGGCCTCAACAGCGACCCCGATGCAGCCGACAGCCCCGCCGTGGTCTCGGGCGTCTCCAGCATGGCCGCCGTGGCCTCCGTCATGGGCAGCCTCTCCCAGAGTGCCGCGGCCGCCGTCTTCATGTCGGACATCACCAGCGAGGCCGTCTACGCCATGTCCCCCTCCGCCGGCCCCAACCCGCACCTGCTCCCCTCGGACGCCACTGCAGCGGCGCAAGGGCTGGTCCTGGCGGTCAGCTCCGACGGCCACAAGTTTGCCTTCCCGACGACGACGGCCGGCGGCTCCGAGGGACTGTCCATCCTACCGGCCGGTGTCTCGGAGGAGCTGGTGCTGTCGACCACCCTGGACAGCGGGAGGAAGATCCCAGAGACTGCCATGAACTTTGACCCCGATTGCTTCCTCAACAACCCCAAGCAGGGCCAGACCTACGGCGGAGGGGGCCCCAAGGGGGACGGCGGCCTGGGGCCCAACCTGCGGCACTCGCCCACCTCTGAGCGCAGCTTCGGCTTCAGCCTGGTCAAGGAGATCAAGACCGAGGACACCTCCTTCGAGCAGCAGATCTCCAAAGAGGCTGCCGTGGCTGCCGCGTACACCTCTTCCTCCTCCTCCTCCTCTTCGTCCTCGTCCTCCTCCTCCTCCTCGTTGTCGTCCTCTTCGTCCTCCTCCGCCTCCTCCTCCTCGGCCTCCTCCAACTCTCTGACCCTGGCCCCCGGCCCCAGCCTGCTCCCCTCCGGCGGCGGCCTCAGCCCGAGCACCACCCTGGAGCAGATGGACTTCAGCGCCATCGACTCCAACAAGGACTACTCGTCCTCCTCCTCGGGATTCGGCCCCTCCGTCCAGAGCCCCCATGTCCACCAGAGCCCCTCGCCCAGCTTCTTCCTGCAGGAGGCCCCCAGCAAGCCCCTCCCGATGGAGCCCGGCCCCCACGGCGGCGGCCTGGCCGAGGGGAACGGCTCCTTCGTGGGACCCATGGGCGTGCCCAGCATCAAGACGGAGGCCTCCCCGCCGGGCGCCTCCCACTGCAACGGCGCCATGGAGGCCCGCATGGAGCCCACCTCCTCGCTCCAGCTGATGCAGTTCCAGGCCGGCTTCCAGGGCATGGCGGCGGACGGGGAGGTGCCCATGGAGACCTCGCCCCACGGGGAAGGCGCCGAGGGGCTGCTCAAGGCCGGGGAGCTGCAGGCTTGTGGGGGGGAGCACTACCTGCCGCCCGAGGCCAACGGAGCCCTGCGCAACGGCAGCCTCCCGGTGCTCCAGGGCAACATGGTGCCCGGCCTGTACCCGGTGGCCCACCCGGCTCTGGGCGGCTCCTCCAACATGGAGCTCAGCCTGGACCACTTCGACATCTCCTTCAGCAACCAGTTCTCCGACCTGATCAACGACTTCATCTCAGTGGAGGGCGGGGGCGGCGCGCTCTACGGCCACCAGCTGGTCTCCGGGGAGGGGGCCGCCATGGCCCAGGCGGCCGAGGAGGGCAACCGGGGCAGTGCCGGCGCCTCCTACGGACAGGCCCCTGAGATGTGCATCCCCTGCTGCAGCCCCCAGCAAGCCGGCCTCCACCTCGGCGTTGCGGAGAACGGGGCCGGCGCCATGGCCTACATGCACGTCACCGAGGTGGTGTCGGCAGCAGCGGCGGCGGCGGCAGCGGCCCAAGGCACCCTGGGAATGCTCCAGCAGAGTGGGCGCCTCTTCATGGTGACGGACTACTCGCCCGAATGGTCCTACCCAGAGGTAAGGCCCCCAAACTCCCCACGGTCCTTGGCTTTGGAGAAGCTCCTCCAAGTGTTGAGACCGGACTCTCGCAATGGATCAACACCTTGGAGAAGCTTGGGTGGATTCACCTCCCAATGGATATGGAGGTCCCCAAGAGGTGGGAGGGCTTTGGAGACGAGTGGCTCTGTGTTGGTGAGAGAAGGTCCTCCAGGGTGCACGTGGTTGTAGTGGTTGCATTGTAGTAGGTGGTTTTCTCTTCTCTGCACTCGCACGTTGTGGACTCCACTTTGTGGCCCCATTCCTTAAGGTTAGCTCTGCAACTCGTGGTGCCAGAGCGCAGTCCGTTCAGCACCTTCCAGGTCATCCACTCTTCTGGGTGCTCAGGAGGGTGTTTCTCATCAGGTCTCAGCTGGGTTTTTGCCTGCCACTTTTGGACTCTCGCTTGCTAAGGTGTTTCTGCGAGTACAGAGGTAGATCTTAGGTAGATCTACAGAGGTAGATCTTAGGAAGCTGTTTCTTGATTGAAGGCTTTGGCATGATAGCTGATATCCAAACAGAGGATGGGCCGGAGAAGTCACTGCCTTTGTCCGTTCATTGCTGGCTGCTACTTCCCGGTGGATGTCAGGTGGTGTAGTACTGGCTAAACAGTGTGATTTTTTTCAGCTGTGTTGGGCATAGACATCCCGTGATACTGTGGCATGTCTCATTAAGAGCCACATCCACTGTTTTAGCATGGTAACGTGTTCAACACTGGGTGTGCGTATTCAGTAGAGTATAGAATCATAGAATCAAAGAGTTGGAAGATACCTTATGGGCCATCCAGTCCAACCCCCTGCCAAGAAGTGCAAGGAAGCCAGAATGGATGTCCAAAGAACTTCTAACAGTGCTAAAACACAAAAGAGACATGCAGAAGAAGTGGAAAAAGAGAGAAATCACCAAAGAAGAATTCAAACAAATAGCTAACTCCTGTAGGGAAAATGTCCCCAAGGCTAAAGCACAAAAAAGTAGCAAAGAAGTAGCAAAGAGCAGATGTCTTCATTGGGTCTGGTTGTGACCCCCAGGTTGTGCCAGTCAGCTTTCGTGTGATACTATTTCTAGCACCCACTTGTTGCTTGATATTCAAGCAGTGCTTCTTATAAGTCAAAGCACGGTCCAGAGTGACTCCCAGGTATTTTGGTGTGCTGCGATGCTCCAGTGGTATTCCTTCCCAGGTCATCCTCAGAGCTTGAGATGCTTGTCTGTTCTTGAGATGAAAAGCACACGTCTGCATTTTAGATGGATTAGGAATCAGCTGGGTTTCCCTGTGATAGGCAATAAGAGCATTCAGAGAACTTCTGTTCAACCCTCTCAAAGCTCCCTGCTTGAGCGGTGATGGCACGATCCTCAGCATAGATGAAACTCTCTGTCCCTTCTGGCAGTGGCTGGTCATTTGTGTCGATGTTGAACATGGATGGAGCAAGCACGCTCCCCTGAGGCAGGCCGTTCTTCTGTCTTCGTCATCTACTTCTCTAACCCTGGAACTCAACAAAAAAGCTCCTGTTCGGTAGCAGGTTTCCTTGAGTGGTGATGGCATGATCGTCAGCATAGATGAAGCTCTCTGTGCCTTCTGGCAGTGGCTGGTCATTGGTGTAGATGTTGAACATGGATGGAGCAAGCACGCTCCCCTGAGGCAGGCCGTTCTTCTGTTTCCGCCATCTTCTCTGGCCCTGGCACTCAACAAAAAAGCTCCTGTTCTGTAGCTCCCAGCCCACCCCAAATATCTCAGGGTGAGATGGCTGGAGATAGCAAACCTACAGTGATAAGCTTGGTCTCAGCTCTGTGAGAAAAGGGAGGTGGGCAATGCGTGTGGTTCCCCGCAAGTGGATCTCACACAAATATGGTGAGCCTCCAAGGGCAAGAGCCCTCAGAAGTATTTGACTTTGCAGTCTAGGCATGTTGGTGGAGTCCTATCATCCTGACCCCCGCCCCCTTCTTCTCTGCTTCCTCCCCGTCCTCTTAGGGGGGTGTGAAGGTGCTGATCACCGGCCCGTGGCAGGAGGCCAGCAACAACTACAGCTGCCTCTTTGACCAGGTCTCGGTCCCGGCCTCCCTGATCCAGCCAGGGGTCCTGCGCTGCTACTGCCCAGGTGAGTCATGAAGTTGAGGCTCTAGCTGTGGGGTGAACAGGCCCCTTGCACCCCAGGTGTCGGGAGGGTCCCATAAACATCTTGCTCGTTGCAACTTGGCAACCCTGGCTGGATGGAGGACTGGCTTCTAGCTGCTACCGCCACCCATTTCCCCCATAAGACCCCTGGGATGAGACTCTGGGATGGGGAGGGGTCTGGTGGCTCGGGGCTCTAGCTGTGGGGTGAGCAGGTCATGGGGTTGGGGCTCTAGCTGTGGGGTGAGCAGGCCCTTGCACCCCAAGTGTTGGGAGGATCCCACAAACATCTTTCTCGTTGCACCTTGGCAACCCTGGCTGGATGGGGGACTATCCAGTTACTATGTCTTATGGGGTTACTATCTAGAGCAGTGGTTCTCAACCTTTCTAACACCGTGACCCCTAAATATACTTCTTCATATTGTGGTGACCCCCTTTGCCAGCCAGCGGGAGCGCGAGGGACATGAGAGAGGCCTCGCGCAGCCATTTTGAGGGGGCGGGGCCAACCGAGGCGCCTTCGCGACCCCCAGAAAATGGCCCAGCGACCCCTCTGGGGGTCGCAACCCCCAGGTTGAGAACTGCTGATCTAGAGATATATCTATAGCTGCTACTGCCACCCATTTCCCCCATAAGACCCCTGGGATGAGACTCTGGGACGGGGAGGGGTTTGGTGACTCTGATAGAGGCCATTGGTAAATGGTCCCCATGCCTCTCCCCACATTGTCCTCCAGCACACGACACGGGGCTGGTGACCCTGCAAGTGGCCTTCAACAACCAGGTCATCTCCAACTCGGTGGTCTTTGAGTACAAGGCCCGGGCACTGCCCACCTTGCCCTCCTCACAGCACGACTGGCTCTCCCTGGACGGTGAGCACATCGGGGCGCGTGAGGGAGATGGGGGGAACTGGGCTCTTAAAGGAGGAGGAAAGGGGGCTACGAAAGAGAATGGAAGACCGGGTTGGCCAGTCCTTAAGAACATGGAGGGCATTTGGGCTCCTTTGATGGGACCGTCCTTCTCACTCTTCCTCTCTTCCCCCATTGTTGTTGTAGAGAACCAGTTCCGAATGTCCATCCTGGAGCGCCTGGAGCAGATGGAGAGGCGGATGGCCGAGATGACCACTGGCTCCCAGCAGCAGCAGCAGCACAAGGCACCAGCCAGCAGTGGAGGAGGAGGAGGAAGCGGTGGTGGCAGTGGTGGTGGCAACGGGGGCAGCCAAGCACAGGTACACGCTCTATTGGAGTGCCCCTTTTCACCTGGCCCATCTCTGTATCTTCCTGCTGATTTTGTTTGAGAGGCGGGCCGAGGCTACCTTCTTTTGGCCAGCAGTGCAGGCCAGCAATTAGTGGCCCATTGTTCTGCTTCCTGTTTACCCTATATAAGCCAGGGCCTGAACTCAAGGGGCAGTTGTGCTCCCACAGAAGTTGAGGAAGCAAGAATCCATTTTGTTCCCTTCTGCTACAGGGTAAGCCTTGTCTTAGAGAACACTAGAAATCTGAGTAAGTGTTTAAAATTAGCTGCTTTGAGTGTTGCTTTGTTTGAGAGCAACACCCACTAACCTACACTTTCCCCCCAGCATACAGACAACAACATAAAACACACACAAAGAGGAGGTAATTACCAACCTCCAGATGGAACAAACACAAAATCTTCCTGTCTCATGCACAAGCTGTGGCATGTTCAGCTTTTTCACGTAACAAATACTCAATTACATCTGCCCCAAGTGTAAACGGATCACTCACATGGAACACAGGATCCAACAACTCGAGGACCGTATGAAGACCCTTAAGGACATTCAGGAACTTGAGCTGTTCTTAGACAAAAGAATGTAGCCTCGCCTCTCCTTTCCTCCCTCACAGAGTGCCTCGGGGACGGGCTCTGCCTCGGGCCACTGCTTCGAGGGCCGGGTGGTCGTCGTCTGCGAGAAGATGATGAGCCGGGCCTGCTGGGCCAGGTCCAAGCACCTCATCCACTCCAAGACCTTCCGGGGCATGACCTTGCTCCACCTGGCTGCCGCACAGGGCTACGCCACCCTCATCCAGACCCTCCTCAAGTGGCGGTGAGGACCTGCGAGAGGAGCTTTGGGTGGGAGAAGAAGGGCAGAAGAATGGGCTCTTCACTTGGGGGTCTGGCCTGGAGGAAGTGGTGTTGGACAGTTGGAGGGAGTGTCCAGCAACCAATGGGATGATCCCCGCAACCAGCCAGGGCCTCTTGTCTCCAAAGCTTTCACACCTCCAAAGCTTTGGGGACCTCCAAATTAATGGGGAGGGGGACCTCCAAAGCTTTCACGCCTCCAATGCTTTGGGGACCTCCAAATCAATGGGGAGGGGGACCTCCAAAGCTTTCACACCTCCAAAGCTTTGGGGACCTCCAAATCAATGGGGAGGGGGACCTCCAAAGCTTTCACGCCTCCAATGCTTTGGGGACCTCCAAATCAATGGGGAGGGGGACCTCCAAAGCTTTCACACCTCCAAAGCTTTGGGGACCTCCAAATCAATGGGGAGGGGGACCTCCAAAGCGTTCACGCCTCCAAAGCTTTGGGGACCTCCAAATCAATGGGGAGAGGGACCTCCAAAGCTTTCACACCTCCAAAGCTTTGGGGACCTCCAAATCAATGGGGAGGGGGACCTCCAAAGCTTTCACACCTCCAAAGCTTTGGGGACCTCCAAATCAATGGGGAGGGGGACCTCCAAAGCGTTCACGCCTCCAATGCTTTGGGGACCTCCAAATCAATGGGGAGGGGGACCTCCAAAGCTTTCACACCTCCAATGCTTTGGGGACCTCCAAATCAATGGGGAGGGGGACCTCCAAAGCTCTCACACCTCCAAAGCTTTGGGGACCTCCAAATCAATGGAGAGGGGGACCTCCAAAGCTTTCAGACTTCCAACGCTTTGGGGACCTCCAAATCAATGGGGAAGGGATTCCACCCAGGCTTCCCCAAGGTGCTGAACCATTGGGTGGGTCCAGTTTCAACACCTGGGAAAGCTCCTTCAAAACTCCGCCTTTGCCTCTTCCTAGCACCAAACACGCCGACAGCATTGACCTGGAGCTGGAGGTGGACCCTCTGAACGTGGACCACTTCTCCTGCACGCCGCTGGTACGTAGTGGACCTTCTACCTTTCCTCCGGAGGGCCGAGAGCTTGCACGGGTTACTCCTCAGACTCTGAGAACAAGAGGAGGAGTGGCCAGGGTTTCCCTGCATGACCCCTGACCCTTTCTTTTGCTGACCCCTCTTTGTTGTGTGCCCCCACCAGATGTGGGCCTGCGCATTGGGCCACATGGAGGCGGCGGTGGTGCTCTACAAGTGGGACCGTCGGGCCCTCTCCATCCCGGACTCGCTTGGGCGATTACCCCTGGCCATTGCCCGCTCTCGGGGCCACGTCAAGCTGGCTGAAGGCCTGGAGCAGATGCAGCGCCAGGAGGAGGAGGAGCAGACCCCACTGCACCAGGCCCCACGTGTCCTCTGTCCGCCCCACCAGGATGAGCCCCCTCCCGCCGCCACCACTACCGGGGAGACCTGGATGGCCCAGTGGCACAGCGAAATGGTGGCCTCCCAGGAGCCCCAGAAGGGGGTCACGGTCATCTCCGCCCCCAACACAGGTACAGAGTGGGGCTCTTCCCCTTCCCACCTAGCTTGCCCTTCAAGGATCAGTCTGGAATCGGAGCGTGCTTGTGTGGTCCTTAGCAAGCTGCCCCCAGCATCCTTCCCACTGCTCTCTGGCCACTCTTGATACCTGACCTCCTAACCAGGGGCGGCTCAACCATTACTCAAAGTAAGCCTTCGCGGTATAGTTGATTTTGCCAGGGGCGCTCTTGGGGGAAAATAGACCTTGACGTATGCGAGTTGTAGTTACTGGGATTCACAGTTCACTTACAATCAAAGAGCACTCTGAACTCCACCAATGATGGAATTGAACCGAACTTGGGACCAGGGGCGGCTCAACCCTTACGCAAAGTAAGCCTTTGCCGTATAGTTGATTTTGCCAGGGGTGCTCTTGAGGCACTCTTGGGGGAAAATAGACCTTGATGTATGTGAGTTGTAGTTACTGGGATATATAGTTCGCCTACAATCAAAGAGCATTCTGAACTCCACCAATGATGGAATTGAACCATATATGGCACACAGAACTCCCACGACGAACAGAAAATATATATCGATGATTGGTTGGGTGTGTGTGTGTGCCAAAATACTGTTTGCTTACCGTTGAAAATTAACTCCATGCTCCTAACCCATGGGGCTCTCTTTCTCTCCACCTGTAGAGCTGCGGCGGCCCCGATCCGAGCCCTCCAGTTACTACAGCAGCGAGAGCCAGAAGGACTACCCGGCACCGAAGAAACACAAGCTGAACCCCGAGTACTTCTCCTCGGCCCGGCAGGAGAGGCTCCTCTCCACGGCCCTCAGCCTGGAGCAGCCCTGCGCCCGCAAGCCCACCAGCAGCTCCACCAGGCCCGCCTCCCTCCCCGAGACCCCCGGGCCCCGGATCACAGGCCGGGAGTACCATCCACAGGAACCGGGCGCGGAGGCCGGGGGCCACTACCGAAGTGGTGTTTCCGGGGTCAAATGGGGCCCGAAGGAGGGCTACGGGCCCTTGGCCAGGGACACGGCAACGGCCCAGCGGCTGCATCCACAACAGGAGCAGATGTCGGAGCAGGAGACCATGGAGGCGGAGCTGCTGGCCTTCCAGGATGCCGCAGACAGCGAGGATGTCTTGCACCACGTGGACGACCTCCAGGTACAGGAAGCCCGGGGTGGGTGTGGCCGGAGCCATAGGGGTGGACTGTTTCCTGAGGTTGCGTTAGGCATTTAGGGTCTCGCCGCTACAGCATTGAGATAACGTGCCACACAGGATGTTTCAGGCTTGCACAACTTCCAGGCCCTCCAGGAGTTTTGGACTTCAGATCCCAAAATTCCTGACCATTGGCCAAGCTGACAATAGGGGCTTCTGGGAGTTCAAGGGCTGCAGGTCGAAGAGGCCTGGGGTATACAATCCCAGGATTATTGCAGCTATAGAAATAATCACAGAAGCTCAGAGTTGGAAGGGACCTCCCAAGGGCATCCAATCCACCTCTGATGCCAGGCTGGGAAAGCACAATCCAAGCGAGTGGGCTTATGAACAAAGGACCCTTCCCATAAATATTCTTTATACTTCCTTCTTTGCTTCCATGCTGGGCTTCTTTCTCACGCAGATGATAAAAAGCTTCGCTCTCACAGAGCCTCCTCTCACATCAAAAATACACAGAAGCTTCACATAGCAGCTTTACACGCAAAGCCTTCAACCTGGAGCTTCTCTCACCAGGCCTTCTCATACTCTGAGGCCTACCTCACACTTTGAGGCCTACCTCACACAAAGGCTTCTCTCACAGACTAAGGCCTACATTACACTCTAAGGCCTATTCTGCCACTGAGGCGATCTCTCACACGGAGAGACTTCTCTCACACTGAGAGACTTCTTTCACACTGAGAGACTTCTCTCACACTGAGAGCTCCCTTAGACTGAGGCGTTGCTATGCAACAGGCACACCTGCTTACACTCTAAGGCCTGTTCTGACACTAAGGAGATCTCTCACACAGAGAGACTTCTCTCACACTGAGAGCTCCCTCAGACTGAGGCGTTGCTATGCAACAGGCATGCCTGCTTACACTCTAAGGCCTATTCTGCCACTGAGGCGATCTCTCACACAGAGAGACTTCTCTCACACTGAGAGCTCCCTCAGACTGAGGCGTTGCTATGCAACAGGCATGCCTGCTTACACTCTAAGGCCTATTCTGCCACTGAGGCGATCTCTCACACAGAGAGACTTCTCTCACACTGAGAGCTCCCTCAGACTGAGGCGTTGCTATGCAACAGGCATGCCTGCTTATACTCTAAGGCCTATTCTGACACTGAGGCGATCTCTCACTCAGAGAGACTTCTCTCACACTGAGAGCTCCCTCAGACTGAGGCGTTGCTATTGCAACAGGCATGCCTGTTTACACTCTAAGGCCTATTCTGCCACTGAGGAGATCTCTCACACAGAAAGCTCCCTCAGACTGAGGCGTTGCTATTGCAACAGGCACGCCTGCTTACACTCTAAGGCCTATTCTGACACTGAGGCGATATCTCTCACAGAGAGACTTCTCTCACACTGAGAGCACCCTCAGACTGAGGCGTTGCTATTGCAACAGGCATGCCTGTTTACACTCTAAGGCCTATTCTGCCACTGAGGCGATCTCTCACACAGACTTCTCTCACACTGAGAGCTCCCTCAGACTGAGGCGTTGCTATGCAACAGGCATGCCTGCTTATACTCTAAGGCCTATTCTGACACTGAGGCGATCTCTCACTCAGAGAGACTTCTCTCACACTGAGAGCTCCCTCAGACTGAGGCGTTGCTATTGCAACAGGCACGCCTGCTTACACTCTAAGGCCTATTCTGCCACTGAGGCGATATCTCTCACAGAGAGACTTCTCTCATACTGAGAGCACCCTCAGACTGAGGCGTTGCTATTGCAACAGGCATGCCTGTTTACACTCTAAGGCCTATTCTGCCACTGAGGCGATCTCTCACACAGACTTCTCTCACACTGAGAGCTCCCTCAGACTGAGGCGTTGCTATTGCAACAGGCACGCCTGCTTACACTCTAAGGCCTATTCTGCCACTGAGGCGATATCTCTCACAGAGAGACTTCTCTCACACTGAGAGCTCCCTCAGACTGAGGCGTTGCTATTGCAACAGGCATGCCTGTTTACACTCTAAGGCCTATTCTGCCACTGAGGAGATCTCTCACACAGAGAGACTTCTCTCACACTGAGAGCTCCCTCAGACTGAGGCGTTGCTATGCAACAGACACGCCTGCTTACACTCTAAGGCCTATTCTGCCACTGAGGCAATCTCTCACACAGAGACTTCTCTCACACTGAGAGCTCCCTCAGACTGAGGCGTTGCTATTGCAACAGGCATGCCTGTTTACACTCTAAGGCCTATTCTGCCACTGAGGAGATCTCTCACACTGAGAGCGCCCTCTGACTGAGGCGTTGCTATGCAACAGGCACGCCTGCTTACACTCTAAGGCCTATTCTGCCACTGAGGCAATCTCTCACACAGAGACTTCTCTCACACTGAGAGCTCCCTCAGACTGAGGCGTTGCTATGCAACAGGCATGCCTGCTTATACTCTAAGGCCTATTCTGCCACTGAGGAGATCTCTCACACAGAGAGACTTCTCTCACACTGAGAGCTCCCTCAGACTGAGGCGTTGCTATGCAACAGGCACACCTACCTTACACTCTAAGGCCTATTCTGCCACTGAGGAGATCTCTCACACAGAGAGACTTCTCTCACACTGAGAGCTCCCTCAGACTGAGGCGTTGCTATGCAACAGGCACGCCTGCTTACACTCTAAGGCCTATTCTGCCACTGAGGAGATCTCTCACACAGAGAGACTTCTCTCACACTGAGAGCTCCCTCAGACTGAGGCGTTGTTATGCAACAGGCACACCTACCTTACACTCTAAGGCCTATTCTGCCACTGAGGAGATCTCTCACACAGAGAGACTTCTCTCACACTGAGAGCTCCCTCAGACTGAGGCGTTGCTATGCAACAGGCACGCCTGCTTACACTCTAAGGCCTATTCTGCCACTGAGGAGATCTCTCACACAGAGAGACTTCTCTCACACTGAGAGCTCCCTCAGACTGAGGCGTTGCTATGCAACAGGCACACCTACCTTACACTCTAAGGCCTATTCTGCCACTGAGGAGATCTCTCACACAGAGAGACTTCTCTCACACTGAGAGCTCCCTCAGACTGAGGCGTTGCTATGCAACAGGCACGCCTGCTTACACTCTAAGGCCTATTCTGCCACTGAGGAGATCTCTCACACAGAGAGACTTCTCTCACACTGAGAGCTCCCTCAGACTGAGGCGTTGCTATGCAACAGGCACACCTACCTTACACTCTAAGGCCTATTCTGCCACTGAGGAGATCTCACACACAGAGAGACTTCTCTCACACTGAGAGCTCCCTCAGACTGAGGCGTTGCCATGCAACAGGCACGCCTGCTTATATTGAACCGCAGCTTCTCTGAGTCACTGCATCCATTTAACCCTTTCACATTTTTGTAACCCAAAATACCTAATATTAATATTTCTGACAGAAGAGACCCCCAACGGGATACCCAGTCCAACCCCTTTCTGCCAGACGGGAAAAACACACAGAAGAGACAGAGCTTCAGTTGCACTTGAAAATTCTGACAAAAAGCAGGGGACACTTGGGAGATTGGGGGGGGGGGGATAGTCTACCAAGACCCCAAGATAAGCCAACACTTGCATCGCTCCTGGAGGCCAAGAAGCCCCCCTTTGACCCAGTGTAAGACTGTAGGTTTTATATAGCAATATTAAATGATCACTCACAAGCCGGCTTTGCTTTGAAATGAATATATTGCTTGTATCTCTGCAGCAAAGAAAGACACTCCTGACTTTTCCCCACGACCACTTCCTTTTATACACTTTTCATGCCCATCTCCCTCTCTTCTCAGTTTCCTTATGAGAGCTTGTTGCTCCACAAGTTCCAATACAAGGTTTCAAAATGTCACAGAGAGAAAAGGCATCCAGGATGATTCAGTCAGGATGTCACGGAGGGAATTTGTGATGTCTTCACGTCGTCAGAAATTGACTCCTGACACCCAGTTCCAAGGATTGGTCCTTCTGTCTGCGATTGATGCCTTCTTGCCCTCTGCAGGTGACAATGATGACGCTGGCGGAGCACATCATCGAGGCCACACCAGAACGGATCAAGCGTGGGGAGAGCCTTGCGCCGGCGGAGGGACCCCTGGCTGAGCGGAGTGGGGGGACAACTCTCGGCACCTCCATGAGCTGGCTGGCCGGTTACCTGGCAGACATCGACCACTTGCCCAGCGCTGCCCAGATAAGGTCTGTCGGGAGGCGGCCTTCCCTTCGGAAAGGGGCTGGGATGGGGCAAGGGGCAGCCCCTGACCCCTGCTCCTCCTCCTCTTTCTGCCGCCACAGAAGCCTCTATGGGGCAGCCCTCAGCCCCCCCTCCCACACCAGCCAGAGCCCCACCAGCTCCCCGGTCAGCGCCCTAGCCTTTGAGAAGCCCAGCCTTCCGTCGGCCACTGACTGGTCCGAGTTCCTCAGCGCCTCCACCAGCGAGAAGGTCGAGAGCGACTTCGCCCAGCTGACCCTTTCCGACCATGAGCAACGGGAGCTGTACGAGGCCGCCAAGCTGGTCCAGACCGTCTTCAGGAAGTACAAGGTGAGGAGGAGGAGGAGGAAGAGCGGTCTCGGGTACCAAAGGCGATGGCTGGAATCTCCCCGAGAGGTCGTTCTCCTCAGCGGCAAAATGGAGAACCTTTCTTTGGGGAGCAATTTGTAGGGCGAGTGGGCTTATTAACGAAAGGCCCCCTCCATTGTACGGTTTACAAGAACAAGGTTTCCTTAACACCACGGAAGTTCTTTATATTTCCTTCTTTGTTTCCACGCTGGACTTCGTTCTCATGCTTTGCTCTCACAGAGCCTCTTCTCACACCAAAGTTACACAGGAGCTCTACACACGAAGAATTCACACACAATGGCCTTCAACCTTGGGTTCCTCTCATCAAAGCTTCTCAGATCAGGCCTTCTCAAACTGAGGCCTTCTCACACTGAGGGCTCTCTTAAACTGAGGCCTTTCTCCCACTGAGGCAAACTGACACTGAGGCCTTCTCATACTGAAGCCTACTAACACACTGAGGCCCTTCTCCCACAGAGACCTCTCACAATGTAAATAAGTGTGCCTGTGGTTTAGTAGCCCACGGTTTGTGAGAGGTCTCTGTGGGAGTGTGTTAGTAGGCTTCAGTATGAGAAGGCCTCAGTGGGAGAAAGACCTCAGTCTAAGAGAGCCCTGAGTGTGAGAAGGCCTCAGTGGGAGAAAGGCCTCGGTTTGAAATCTGATTTGAGAAGCTTTGATGAGAGGAGCCCAAGGTTGAAGGCCATTGAGTGTGAAGGCTCCATGTGTAAAGCTCCTGTGTAACTTTGGTGTTAATAGGCTTCAGTATAAGAAGGCCTCAGTGTCAGTTAACCTCAGTGTGAGAAGGCCTCAGTGGGAGAAAGGCCTCAGTTTGAAATCTGATCTGAGAAGCTATGATGAGAGGAGCCCAAGGTTGAAGGCCATTGTGTGTGAAGGCTTCGTGTGTAAAGCTCCTGTGTAACTTTGGTGTTAGTAGGCTTCAGTATAAGAAGGCCTCAGTGTCAGTTCACCTCAGTGGGAGAAAGGCCTCAGTCTAAGAGAGCCCTCAGTGTGAGAAGGTTTCAGTTTGAGAAGACCTGGTCTGAGAAGGGGCCCCCATAGCTTCCCCGGTTGCTTCTGTTGTGCAAACCAGGACACCCTTTCCTCAAGCCGGTGTTTCCCTCTTCCTCTACAGGGACGTCCCCTTCGGGAGCAGCAGGAAGTGGCCGCCGCTGTCATTCAACGCTGTTACCGGAAATACAAACAGGTGAGCCCCCCCTCAGACCCCCACAGACAGGGGCTCCTCCCTCGCTCTGCTTCCTTCGTCAGGCTTTGGTTGCTCTGTTCCTTCTTCACCCGACGGCGTGTTTCTGGAGGGAACCCTCCTAAAGCACCCCAGGAGGCGAGGGGGGCACCCCGTTCTCGCCAAGCAGTTGCATGTCCTTCACTTGGAAGCCTGACTTTCAAAGGAGCGAGGTCTTCAGCTTCTGAGAGATGCTTCTTCGAAAGATCTTGGATTTGCAGAGATCCATGGCCAACGAAGCCTGGCCGAGCAGTGGGGTGGCACTGGGGCAGATGGCGGACTCCCATCTCCTCCCAAGAAGGTGCCCCCCACCCACCAACCGTTGCACCAGACTCCTCTGAAAGCCAGCCTTGGGGGACCCTTGGGGCAGGGCTGCAGCTCTGAACGTTAATCTTGTATTTTCTGTTTCTCCTTGCCAAGCTTACTTGGATAGCCTTGAAGGTAATGACGTCCACCTCTTGAGCTTCTCACCTTCGGGGCCGTTTGGACGCAGCGCCTTGGCTGCTCCAGCGCACCCACAGGAACACGTGCATGCCGGCAACGCTGCTTCTTGGAGACTTGGGGGGCCGAGGGATGGGGGAAAGGGGGCCCCAAGGCCCCTGGGGCCAAAGACCCTCCTTCCTGAGCCACAGAGGGGGGCAGCATGGGGACCTTGGTGGAGGAGGGTCAACCATCACCAATGGGAAAGCAGTTGCAAAAAGGATGGGTCTTAGAGCTTGATTGTAAAGATGCCTCCTTCCCTCTAAGACTGTGTTTCTCAACCTGGGAGTTGGGACCCCTGGGAGGGTCACGGGGGAGTTTCAGAGGGGTCATCAAAGACTGTCTTTGATGACCCCTCTGAAACCCTTTTTGGGTCTTTCTGGGACTCCAAGCGGGGAGGGGAGAGCAGGCGTGCTCAGCGCATGGCAACACGGCATGCATGTGTGCAAGGAAGAGCATGCAAGGCTGGAGGAAGGCTCGCATCAGCGAATCCCTTCAAGGCAGGGAAGTTCTGTGTGGGAGGTTTGGCCCAATTCTATCGTTGGTGGGGTTCAGAATGCTCTTTGATTGGAGGTGAACTATAAATCCCAGCAACTACAATGTCACATTGCCAGGGCTCTGCCTTGTTTAGGTAGAGATGAACCAAACTCCCAGTTTTATCAGACAGTCTAATTAAAACAGCACTTACTTGCTGGCTGTTTTAATAGACCAAAATATAACACAAAGATAGCACTCAGCCACAGAATAAACAAAAACTGATAGCAAAAGCTACACCGTAGTCAAAGGGTCCAGTCCAGTGGTCAAACATGGAGAGTTCAATAACAGAGTCCAGGGATCAAGAGTCTATACCGTAGTCAAAAGCCAGTCCAAAGGTTCAAGGATTCCAAGATTACAGGAGATAGGTCAGGATACCGAAAATCCAACAGACCTGGGGGGGAAACCAGCAGCATCTACCACCAAAATCCAACAGACCTGGTGGGGAAACCAGCAGCATCTACCACCAAAATACACCAGACCTGGGGGGGAAACCAGCAGCATCCACCACCAAAATACAACAGACCTGAGGAGAAAACCAGCAGCATCCACCACCAAAATCCAACAGACCTGGGGGGAAAACCAGCAGCATCCACCACCAAAATCCAACAGACCTGGAGGGGGGGGGGGGGGAACCAGCAGCATCCACCACCAAACTGCAACAAATACTTTTTCCCCAAAGATCAGTCTCAAGGTTAGCTCCTTAAATCCAATAACACCCATCTGCAACCCATCTCTGCACACCTCCACCCCTAATTGCTTTCACCCATGAACTCCCACTTACAGATTACCAAACTCTCTAGAACTAATACACACATTAACCCTTCCATCACCAACCATCAACTGCAGAACATATAACATACAACTCCCAAATGTCAAGGTCTATCTTCTCCAAACTCCACCAGTTTTCACATTTGGGCATATTGAGTATTCATGCCAAGTTTTGTCCAGATCTGTCGTTGTTTGAGTCCACAGTGCTCTCTGGATGTAGGCGAACTCCAACTCCAAAACTCCAAATCAATGGCCATCGAACCCTTCCAGTATTTTCTGTGGTCATGGAAGTTCTGTGTGCCAAGTTTGGTTCAATTCCATCATTGGTGGAGTTCAGAATGCTCTTTGATTGTAGCTGAGCTATAAATCCCAGCAACTACAACTCCCAAATGACAAAATATCCCCCCAATCCAGGGGCCTCGCAACCATTATGCAAAGTAAGCCATTGCAGTACAGTTGATTTTGCCCAGGGCGCTCTTGAGGCCTACAATCACCTACAATCAAAGAGTATTCTGAACTCCACCACGACGATGAACAGAAAATATATATCAGTGACTGGTTGGGGGGCGGGCGCCAAAATACTGTGCTTACCATCGAAAATTACCTAGGGCTGCCTCTGCCTCAACCCCACCAGTATTCAGATTTGGGTGTATTGGGTATTTGTGCCAAATTTGGTCCGGTGAATGAAAATACATCCTGCATATCAGATACTTACATTACAATTCATAACAGTAGCAAAATTACAGTTATGAAGTAGCAACGAAAATAATGTTATGGTTGGGGGTCACCCCCACATGAGGAACTATAGTAAGGTTGAGAAACACTGCTCTAAGATACGGGACTGAGGTGGGGGGGTAGTCTGTGGAAATCAGACGCAACCAGTTTCCCCAAATCGCTGCTCTGTGTGAACAAGGCACCGACCTACAGACTTGAAAACCAAAACACACCCAGAAAGACCCTTGCCCCATGGTGGCACCTTGCAAGGACTTCTTGGTCTTGAATGGTACGGAAGAGGAAGAGGATGGAGCGGGGGAGTAGAGCATCTCCTCAAGAGTGTGGATTTGGGAAGGCTATGGCCTGGAAGGAGGAGGCTATTTCACTCCCTCCTCTGGAAGACCTGTCTCTCTAGGCCAGGGCCGGGAAAGAGCTTGACTGCTCTGGTAACGGTCCTTGGGCTGAGTCCGGCATCTCAAGACCACCTGCCACGTTCCCCACAAGGCCTCCAGAACAGGCTTCCTATTGCCTTGGTGGCCTCTTCTTCCATTTCAAGTCCTACTGTAGCGAAATTGCTATTCTATGTTAAATTTTTGATGTATAGCTCTATGTTTACATATGGCAGATAGGGAAGAATAGGCACAGACAGGGTAGCAACAGCAGAGATAGGATTCATTTGCATATGGAAGCCGATTGGTCATATGCAGATTAGCGTAGGCCCGGGATTTGAATAGGTTGCTAGGCCAAAATGACAGTTGGAAAGAGTAAATTCCAAAGGGGCGGAGCCAAGGTTTTAAAAATAGGCAGTTAGAGAGTCAAAAGAGTTAGTTAGGAATTGCTGTTTGTTAGGGATTCCGGTTTGTTTGTTTGTTGTTCCGGTGAGTTAGGGATTCCGGTTTGTTAGGAACTTCTGTGAGAGAAAAGAGTTAGGAAATCCTGTTAGAAATAAGCAGTTATGAAGATGTGTTAAAGACTTCTGATATATAGAAGCAGTTAGTTAAATGGAGCTCAAGTTTTAGGAACATAAAGAAAACCAGTGGTGCTTTAGTCAGAATATAATTTCAGTCAAGAGTGCGTAAAGCAAGTAAGTCTATTTCAGAAAAGTAAACCAAGTATATTATACTGACTGACAGCCTCAAGATTGCAACAAAACATAAATGTAACCACAAGCGTTGGAGCCAGAAGTTATACATAAACTGTGTTACTTTGTTATACAGAAGTGTGCCTCAGTGCCTGTACAAAGGTTAAACAGAACACAGGAAGTCCCAGCTAATATAAAAGAAGAAACTGAATCAGTATAAGAGCAAAGAGGTTTTTCTTAAATAAAGAAATAGTCTCTCTCTCCCTCGCTACACCTACCCTCTGAGGGGATGCTTCACTCTCCCTTTTTCTGTCCAAGACCTCCTACAGAATCTCTCTTATTGCAGCCGCTCACCGTTTCGTGGTCATACACAGCCCAACAAGGGTAAAGCAGAGTACTTTCCAAGGGTCAGAGCCAAACAATCTCACCAATCCAAAAATGTAGTTCAGTCACCAGACCCAAAGTTCCACCCATAAGTTCACCCGCAGCAATTCGAGCTAGAGCAATTCCACAACGTTGCTTCCAGCAACTAGCCCTGACATTTCCCATCTCCTGTTCCCTTGTCTTGCTCCCTACCCAACACCCCCCTCCACTCCTTTGCAGTATGCACTTTATAAGAAGATGATCCAGGCCGCCATCCTCATCCAGAGCAAGTTCCGGAGCTATGCGGAGCAGAAGCGGTTCCAGCAGAGTCGCCGGGCGGCCGTCCGTATCCAGCAGTTCTACCGCAGCTACAAGGAGTGCGGGAGGCGGAGGCAGAGCCGCCGGGCGGCTGCCCTGGTCCAGCAGAAGCTCAGGTGCCCAAGAGGAGTTGGACTGGGAGGGGTGGGGTTCCAAGGGGGGCTGGTCCTCAGTGGCCGTGAAGCCACCCCCAAGAGAACCCTCCCCTCTGACCACCGGTCTCTCTTGCAGAAGCAGCCTGCTCACCAAGAAGCAGGACCAAGCTGCGCGCAAGATCATGCGCTTCTTACGGCGCTGCCGCCACAGGTGAGCCCCGTGAGTTGGAGTGTTGATGCCTTTATCTGAATCTCAAGCTCTCTCGGGTGGGGTGCAGTGCAGGGAAAGGCCCTGCCAGTGGTCTAGGCGCGAAGCAAGCCAATGGATCTTGTGGCTTCTTGGAGGCTCACGGGAGAAAGACATTGGGCGACTTGGGTCTCGTTCCCCAGGATAATGGCCCGTGCCGTGGGTCCTTTTTCAGGAGGGAAAGAGCAGCGCCGAGCAGCTCCCAGCAGTAGTGGATTGGTTTGGGTGGTCCTGGCAATGGCTTTGGTGGGCCTTGAGTGGCAGAAAGGTTTCCTTCACAAACGTGCAACTCCTAGCGGTGGCCAATAAGCCATGGGTTGTGGTTCCATGGACGCAGCATTGGATGGCACGCAGCAGCGGAGGGACAGGCTTTTGCCGCCACCACCAGAGACGCAAAAGCAGACCTCTGCAGCTTCTCCTTGCCTGTGCATTATGCACAACTTCTTCTGTCGTGAACACTCTGATGTTGCTCGGCCCCACGTTTCCTCATTTTCATCTCCAGAAGGTTGGAGGCATGAGATTCGCAGCGCTGCCTGGGTGAGGGGCAAACCCAATCTCTCTCCTTCTCGCTCTCCTGTAACGCTGCCCTTTCTGTGCCAGGCGTGATGGTGTTATTGTCCCGAGAGAGCTTCCAGGACAGTCCAGGACTCTTGTCACGGGAAAGCCATCAACACACAGGTTGCAATTAGGCAAAACCCTGAGTCCTAGGGCTGCACCAGGCGCTCCCGTCGCAATGTCCCAAGGTCACACTGCCCTTTGGGTCCAGTGAGGTGCCATCAAAGTTGTCTGGCCAAGTGGGCAGAGGATGGAGGTGGGCAGAGGACGGATACTGGAGCCTACTAACACGAAAGTTACACAGGAGCTTTACACACGAAGCCTTCACACACAATGGCCTTCAACCTTGGGCTCCTCTCATCATAGCTTTTCAGATCAGATTTCAAACTGAGGCCTTCTCCCACTGAGGGCTCTCTTAGACTGAGGCCTTTCTCCCACTGAAGCGAACTGACACTGAGGCCTTCTCATACTGAAGCCTACGAACACCAAAGTTACACAGGAGCTTTACACACGAAGCCTTCACACACAATGGTCTTCAATCTTGGGCTCCTCTCATCATAGCTTCTCAGATCAGATTTCAAACGGAGGTGTTCTCACACTGAGGACTCTCTTAGACTGAGGCCTTTCTCCCACTGAGGCGAACTGACACTGAGGCCTTCTCATACTGAAGCCTACTAACACCAAAGTTACACAGGAGCTTTACACACAAAGCCTTCACACACAGTGGCCTTAAACCTTGGGCTTCTCTCATCAAAGCTTCTCAGATCAGATTTCAAACTGAGGACTTCTCACGCTGAGGGCTCTCTTAGACTGAGGCCTTTCTCCCACTGATGCGAACTGACACTGAGGCGAACTGCACCAGGCGCTCCCCTCGCAACGTTCCAAGGTCACACTGCCCTTTGGGTCCAGTGAGGTGCCATCCATGTTGTCTGACCAAGTGGGCAGAGGATGGAGCTATGCTCCTACCCACCCAAGAGGCTGACCGCTGCTTCGGTTGTGAGATCACTAGCGCAGTCGGGATCATGCCCGCTTACTCATATAAACACAGTTCCTCCTTTGTGAGCTCTGCCTCCTCCTCCTCGCTTTCCCTGCCCTTGTTCCATATCTCCTCTTATTGTGGAGCCCTGGCAATGGGTGGGAAGGGCACTTTTTGGAGTGGAAACCACTGGGTGGGATACTTGTATTGGCAGCTGCTCGCCGGGCGAGGCGTTGGGTGAGGTTGTCGTTGGACCGACCCATGACGTTCTCCCTTCTCTCTTGGAAAGCATTGTAGGGACGCAGGCCTCCCCTCGTTCCGATCTCTCGCACGCATGGACAGATCGGTTCCACGGGTTTTCGACAAGTATAAAAGCCCTCTGAGCAGTTGCCAACCGTTCTTCACACTTCAGGACCTTCTTAAATAAATCTGTTGCGTGGAGAACACGGAGTTTGGCACCTTTTCCGTGCCAAAAAACACCCCTCTCTCCCCATGTTTCTGGCGCTAAAAGCGCACTTGTTTTGTGTCGAGCGGAGGAGTCCTGAAGTGTGAAGAATGGCACTTAGACAAGGGTTTGTTTCCTTGAAGTAGTGTTTGGGGAGGGTGAGGAAATCTACTGTGGAAGGTGATCAGAGAGAGGTTTGGATTGCACAAGGAAGAGTAAAGAATTGGGGCCACTGAAAAAAAAAAGAATGAGTTGGGGGGGGGCAAAAAGAGGCCACCTGGCTGGCTTTGGGCCCCTAAAAGGGCTTCTTGGGGACCCTGGCTCCTCTTAGCAGTGTCCACCTTCCCCTTTCGACACTGTCCAGCAGACCCTCTTTTCTCCAACCCTTGCCCTTGTTGACAGGGGCGGCTCAACCATTACGCAAAGTAAGCCATTGCGGTACAGTTGATTTCGCCAGGGGTGCTCTTGAGGCACTCTTGGGGGAAAATAGACCTTGACATATGCAGGTTGTAGTTACTGGGGTGTATAGTTCACCTACAATCAAAGAGCATTCTGAACTCCACCAAGGATGGAATTGGCTTGCATCCCCAGGGGCGGTGAACCCATTAGGCAAAGTAAGCCATTGCGGCAGAGTTGATTTCGCCAGGGGCGCTCTTGAGGCGCTCTTGGGGGAAAATAGACCTTGACATATGTGAGTTGTAGTTACTGGGATGTATAGTTCACCTACAATCAAAGAGCATGCTGAACTCCACCAAGGATGGAATTGGCTTGCATCCCCAGGGGCGGCGAACCCATTACGCAAAGTAAGCCGTTGCGGTAGAGTTGATTTCGCCAGGGGTGCTCTTGAGGCGCTCTTGGAGGAAAACAGACCTTGACATATGTGAGTTGTAGTTACTGGGAGGTATAGTTCACCTACAATCAAAGAGCATGCTGAACTCCACCAATGATGGAATTGGCTTGCATTCCCAGGGGCGGCGAACCCATTACACAAAGTAAGCTGTTGCGGTACATTTGGTTTTGCCCAGGGCGCTCTTGAGGCGCTCTTGGGGGAAAATAGACCTTGACATATGCGAGTTGTAGTTACTGCGATGTATAGTTCACCTACAATCAAAGAGCATTCTGATACTGTTTGCTTACCGTCGAAGATTACCTAGGGCCGCCTCTGCTTGTTGAATAAAGGACACCCCCCTCTCTTTCGTTCTTCCTTCCTTCCTTTCTCTCTTCCTGTTTCTTTCTCTCCTTTCCGTCTGCGGATGCTAATCTCTCTTTGCTATCGTTTTGCTCTCACCCGAAGCCCACTGGTGGACCACAGGCGGTACAAAAGGGTGAGTGGAGCAACTGCCTGCTGGCCTTGTTTCTCTTCCATTGAGAATAAGATACCTCTATTTATATAAATATATATATATCTCCAGATATATATACACCTCTCTCTTTCTCCCTTCTCTCTCTCTTTCTCTCTCTCTCTCTTTTTCTACTCTCGCTTTCTGCTTGCTTGCATGGGGGCTGTGGCTGAGATGGCGATATGCCGCCCATGGATTCCACCTCCATCGATGCCTCGGCCGCAGCAGCCGCCCAAAGGGCCGCCCAACTCACTAACCTTTGCTGCGGAGGCCATACTAATCCAGCTGCTGCCTGGGAGAGAATGCAGGAGCATGAAGGAACGGGGGTGGGGGTGGGTGTTGTGCTCTGGGGGTCCATTATCCAAAGGGGGCATGCAGTCTTGATCCACTCGGTTGCCCTGAAAGGGGCCACTCTTCGGCCAGTGAGGCCTAGAGATGGCTTCCAAAGGCTGCCAAAGGGGAGCGGGCTGCATGGGGAGTGGGAAAGCTGTGAGCAACGGGGTGTGAGACTGACTGTGGGGCACTGGGAGGCAGCCACAGAGCCCTCTCTGGCTGGAGGAGTTTGGCCGGGACCTCATCACTGCCTTCTACAAAAGTGGAGAAGGCAGTCTTGGACTGCGGGGAAGGCAAAGGGAGCCATCTCAGACTCAGGACCTCATAACACAAAAGCATTTTGTCTTAGACTCAGGACCTCATCACATGAAAGCAGGGGAAGGTGGAGGGAACCATCTTGGACTCGGGACATCATCACATGAGAGTGGGGGAAGGCAAAGGGAACCATCTTGGACTCAGAACCTCATAACACAAAAGCATTTTGTCTTAGACTCAGGACCTCATCACATGAGAGTAGGGAAGGTGGTGGGAACCATCTTGGACTCAGGACCTCATCACATGAAAACAGGGGAAGGCGGAGGGAACCGTCTTGGACTCAGGACCTCATAACACAAAAGCATTTGGTCTTGGGCTCAGGGCCTCATCACATGAGAGCAAGGAAGGTGGAGGGAACCATCTTGGACTCAGGACCTCATCACATGAAAACAGGGGAAGGCGGAGGGAACCGTCTTGGACTCAGGACCTCATAACACAAAAGCATTTGGTCTTAGGCTCAGGGCCTCATCACATGAGAGCAGGGGAAGGTGGAGGGAACCATCTTGGACTCAGGACCTCATAACACAAAAGCATTTGGTCTTAGGCTCAGGGCCTCATCACATGAGAGCAGGGGAAGGTGGAGGGAACCATCTTGGACTCAGGACCTCATCACATGAAAACAGGGGAAGGCGGAGGGAACCGTCTTGGACTCAGGACCTCATAACACAAAAGCATTTGGTCTTAGGCTCAGGGCCTCATCACATGAGAGCAGGGGAAGGTGGAGGGAACCATCTTGGACTCAGGACCTCATCACATGAAAACAGGGGAAGGCGGAGGGAACCGTCTTGGACTCAGGACCTCATAACACAAAAGCATTTGGTCTTGGGCTCAGGGCCTCATCACATGAGAGCAAGGAAGGTGGAGGGAACCATCTTGGACTCAGGACCTCATCACATGAAAACAGGGGAAGGCGGAGGGAACCGTCTTGGACTCAGGACCTCATAACACAAAAGCATTTGGTCTTGGGCTCAGGGCCTCATCACATGAGAGCAGGGAAGGTGGAGGGAACCATCTTGGACTCAGGACCTCATCACATGAAAACAGGGGAAGGCGGAGGGAACCGTCTTGGACTCAGGACCTCATAACACAAAAGCATTTGGTCTTGGGCTCAGGGCCTCATCACATGAGAGCAAGGAAGGTGGAGGGAACCATCTTGGACTCAGGACCTCATCACATGAAAACAGGGGAAGGCGGAGGGAACCGTCTTGGACTCAGGACCTCATAACACAAAAGCATTTGGTCTTAGGCTCAGGGCCTCATCACATGAGAGCAAGGAAGGTGGAGGGAACCATCTTGGACTCAGGACCTCATCACATGAAAACAGGGGAAGGCGGAGGGAACCGTCTTGGACTCAGGACCTCATAACACAAAAGCATTTGGTCTTGGGCTCAGGGCCTCATCACATGAGAGCAGGGAAGGTGGAGGGAACCATCTTGGACTCAGGACCTCATCACATGAAAACAGGGGAAGGCGGAGGGAACCGTCTTGGACTCAGGACCTCATAACACAAAAGCATTTGGTCTTGGGCTCAGGGCCTCATCACATGAGAGCAAGGAAGGTGGAGGGAACCATCTTGGACTCAGGACCTCATCACATGAAAACAGGGGAAGGCGGAGGGAACCGTCTTGGACTCAGGACCTCATAACACAAAAGCATTTGGTCTTAGGCTCAGGGCCTCATCACATGAGAGCAAGGAAGGTGGAGGGAACCATCTTGGACTCAGGACCTCATCACATGAAAACAGGGGAAGGCGGAGGGAACCGTCTTGGACTCAGGACCTCATAACACAAAAGCATTTGGTCTTAGGCTCAGGGCCTCATCACATGAGAGCAGGGAAGGTGGAGGGAACCATCTTGGACTCAGGACCTCATCACATGAAAACAGGGGAAGGCGGAGGGAACCGTCTTGGACTCAGGACCTCATAACACAAAAGCATTTGGTCTTAGGCTCAGGGCCTCATCACATGAGAGCAAGGAAGGTGGAGGGAACCATCTTGGACTCAGGACCTCATCACATGAAAACAGGGGAAGGCGGAGGGAACCGTCTTGGACTCAGGACCTCATAACACAAAAGCATTTGGTCTTGGGCTCAGGGCCTCATCACATGAGAGCAAGGAAGGTGGAGGGAACCATCTTGGACTCAGGACCTCATCACATGAAAACAGGGGAAGGCGGAGGGAACCGTCTTGGACTCAGGACCTCATAACACAAAAGCATTTGGTCTTAGGCTCAGGGCCTCATCACATGAGAGCAGGGGAAGGTGGAGGGAACCATCTTGGACTCAGGACCTCATCACATGAAAACAGGGGAAGGCGGAGGGAACCGTCTTGGACTCAGGACCTCATAACACAAAAGCATTTGGTCTTAGGCTCAGGGCCTCATCACATGAGAGCAGGGAAGGTGGAGGGAACCATCTTGGACTCAGGACCTCATCACATGAAAACAGGGGAAGGCGGAGGGAACCGTCTTGGACTCAGGACCTCATAACACAAAAGCATTTGGTCTTAGGCTCAGGGCCTCATCACATGAGAGCAGGGGAAGGTGGAGGGAACCATCTTGGACTCAGGACCTCATCACATGAAAACAGGGGAAGGCGGAGGGAACCGTCTTGGACTCAGGACCTCATAACACAAAAGCATTTGGTCTTAGGCTCAGGGCCTCATCACATGAGAGCAGGGGAAGGTGGAGGGAACCATCTTGGACTCAGGACCTCATCACATGAAAACAGGGGAAGGCGGAGGGAACCGTCTTGGACTCAGGACCTCATAACACAAAAGCATTTGGTCTTAGGCTCAGGGCCTCATCACATGAGAGCAGGGAAGGTGGAGGGAACCATCTTGGACTCAGGACCTCATCACATGAAAACAGGGGAAGGCGGAGGGAACCGTCTTGGACTCAGGACCTCATAACACAAAAGCATTTGGTCTTAGGCTCAGGGCCTCATCACATGAGAGCAGGGGAAGGTGGAGGGAACCATCTTGGACTCAGGACCTCATCACATGAAAACAGGGGAAGGCGGAGGGAACCGTCTTGGACTCAGGACCTCATAACACAGAAGCATTTGGTCTTAGGCTCAGGGCCTCATCACATGAGAGCAGGGAAGGTGGAGGGAACCATCTTGGACTCAGGACCTCATCACATGAAAGCAGGGGAAGGCGGTGAGAACCGTCTTGACCTTGTAAGACCAAAGTGGGGAAGGCAAAGGGCACCGTCTTGTACTCGGGACATCATCACATGAAAGCGGGGGAAGGTGGAGGGAACCGTCTTGGACTTAGGACCTCATCACACGAAAGCGGGGAGGGCAGAGGGAACCGCCGTCTTCCGTTCCCACTCTGTCTTCAGGGACGGCAGCCATCCCACGACATTTCTCCACTTCCATCCGGCTTCTGTGATTGGGAGTCGGCTAGACGGCTTGTGCGGTCTCTTCCGACTACGATTCCTCAATACGGAGTCTTCCCTCTGTCTCCCTGCACCATTGCAACAGAGTCCTAACGGAAGTGGCCTCACATAGGACTCCGTTTCGGCAATGGAGAGAAGACAGCATGGGACTGAGTCCAGTTCTGCCAGCAGAACGCCCCGGGTGCAAATTCTGTCTCCTCCCGGAATAATGTTCCCTGAGAGGGTGCTGGAGGGGCCCAGCTGGAGCACCTCAGACCCCTTCCCACTCCATCCAGACAACCTGTAGGCCCCGATTGTGCCTCTCCATACCCCCTTGTTCCGTAGGGGCTCCACTTTTTCTTGGGTGGGTGGGACACTGAGTGGCCGCTTACTACTCAGCCACCCTCCACTTTTCAAGACCGCCTCTCTCTCTCTCTCTTTCTCTCTCGTTCTCTCTTTTCCTCTCTTCCTCGGCCTTCCTAAGTGGCCCAACCCTATTCCATCTGCTCATCAAAGGATCATTGGGCGCTGGGGGAGGAGTCAGAGTTGGGATGTTGAGGCGTTTCTGGGGAGCTTCTTCCATCACAATGTCAGACAAACCCTCGTAAGGCAGGAAAGCCAACATGACCAACCCAATCAGGCCACAAAACGGGGCATGCCACAAATGACCAGATTACCAGAGGTGCGATTCACCGTTGACCATGATGGGGAAATTAGGCCTAGCATTTGGAAGAGGGTCAATCTGTGTTGTGGCGAGAGCCGTGTTTTGGAGAAACGAGGGGTCATCAGTTGGGGCCACTGGCTGTATTTTTGGGGTGCCAAAGCAGGTGAGTAGCTGGCAAGGTGTGTCCCCAAAAGGTCACGGGACTTGTTTGCAACCGCCGAGCCCTCACTGTTGCGACTTTTGCCACGTCCAAAGGCAGCCCAACCTGCAAGGGAGCGTTGTGCCGTTTGGTGGGTGGCACCAGCCCTTGCGCCGATGTGGATCTGCATGCCTCTTGTCCCAAGCGGCAACGACAGCTCTGCGCCCGACGCATGCCGACGCAGCACACAGCATGCACCGAGCGCAAGGGCCCCTTTGGCCAGAGCCCCCTTTGCACGATGACCACTTGGCATGGGCCACGAAGGCGGGCGCCACCGGCTCAGGGCCAGCCCAGCATGCCTCACAGGAGCCCCCTGTGAACGGTGCATTGCGGGACGCTGCATGGAGTCGCATGCCCCTCTGCCCCCTCCGCCCGCCCCACCTTGCACTTCTCAATACCTGCTGCATATGCTGCCTCCACTGCCTCCCCAGGTTGGGCTAGGAATGCTCCCGCTCAGGTGCAGAGGACGGCCATGCTCAGCCAAACAGGTTCAAAAAAAGGGAGTGAGGGTCTTTACCTGGGTGGGATTCAGGAAGGAGAACGTACCTTTGCGGCCTCTCTCCCCGTCCACAACGGCTTGGTGAAGCCTCTCTGATGGACAGCCAGGCCTCCAGAGCAGGGGTCCTCAAGCAGGGGTCCTACCTACCGACCTCGAGCAGGGGTCCTACCTACCTACCTTTCTTCCTTCCTTTTCCCCTCCCTCCTTCCCCATTTCCTACCTACCTTCCTTTCCTTATTACTTCCCTTTCTGTTTCCTAGCTACCTACCTTCCTTCCTTTTCTCCTCCCTCCTTCCCCGTTTCCTACCTACCTTCCTTTCCATATTACTTCCCTTTCTGTTTCCTACCTACCTACCTACCTACCTACCTTTCTTCTTCTTGTTTCCTACCTTTATTTCTCCCTTTTCTCCTCCCTCCTTCCCTGTTTCCTACCTTCCTATCTTTATTACTTCCCTTTCTGTTTCCCTCCTTCCTACCTACCTACCTACCTACCTTTCTTCATTTTCTCCTTGTTTCCTACCTTTCTTTCTTCCTTTTCTCCTCCCTTCTTCCCTGTTTCCTACCTACCATCCTTTCCTTATTACTTCCCTTTCTGTTTCCTACCTACCTACCTTCCTTCCTTCCTTTTCTCCTCCCTCCTTCCCCGTTTCCTACCTACCTTCCTTTCCTTATTACTTCCCTTTCTGTTTCCTACCTACCTACCTACCTACCTTTCTTTCTTTCTTAATTTTCTCCTTGTTTCCTACCTTTATTTTTTCCTCTTCTCCTCCCTCCTTCCCTGTTTCCTACCTACCTTCCTTTCCTTATTACTTCCCTTTCTGTTTCCTTCCTACCTACCTACCTGCCTACCTTTCTTTCTTCCTTTTCTCCTCGTTTTCTACCTACCTTTCTCCTTGTTTCCTACCTTTCTTCCTTTCTGACTTATTTCCATGCAGTCATGCCAGCCACGTGGATTTGGAGGTGTCTTTGGACAACGCCAGCTCTTTGGTTTAGAAATAGAGATGAGCTCCACTTTCAGAGTCGGACTCGACTAGACTTAATGTCAAGGGGAGACCTTTAGCTTGTGGGGCCAGATCTGGCCCGCGGGCCGTAGTTTGAGGGCTCCGACTCCAGAGCGAGTCCTCCGAAGACCTTCTTTCCGAGCCCGTGACCTGCCAAGAGGGGAAACTCAGACGTTCATTTTTGGAGTAACGTGCCACTGAACCGTTCTCTCCTACACGGATTAGTTGATGGGGGAAAGGGACGTGGGATCCCGACTGCTGTGTATTTGGCTTCCGTGAGGGAAGAGAGCCGATGCCAATCCCCGTCCCCTTCCTCTCTGCCTTTTGTCTTTTCAGAGCGAAAGAATTGAGAAGGGCCAAGGAACCTGAAGGGCGAGGCGGCGGCGGCGGAAGCGGCGGCGGCAGCGGAGGAAGCATCCCCTAGCAATGTGACGTTGCTTTTCAGACTGTTTTTCATTTTCTGTTTTTAGCAGAAACATGCAACAACAATTAAACAAATTTAATTATTTGAAGAAGAACAAAAAAAACACAAAACAAACTTGACTGCGCTGCTGAGCGGATCAGCGGCAAGATTTTAAACGGTAATGTTTAGTCATTACATTTGCACTTTCATGGACGATTTTTAATTTGTTCAGCAAGACATCTTGGGACTCGAATCTTTTGGTTTGGATCATGGGGGGAGGCGGGGTCGGGGTTTTCAGTGACACCCGGAAGGAAGGACTTCTCGCGAGTTGCTTCGTTCCTCTCGGAAACCAACCAACCAACGAAAACAAAAAGAAAAAAGAGAGAAGCAATTATTAACCATCCTTTTCATATAGGGCTGTATTGAAAAAACAAAACAAAACCATGTGTGGAACTGTACAAACATGATACCAAAAAAAGGCAAAAACCCCACAATCCAAGAATCGCTATTCCTGCACCTGTCAATCATCTCCAAGACCCGGAAAATGCTGGGATTCTCCAGGAAAAAGGAAGGAAAGGGGAGCGAAGGGAGAAAGAAGACGAGAAGGGAAAGGAAGGGTCCGGACCCTTTCCTTCCTTCCTTCCTTCCTTCCTTTTATCCCTCCTTCCATCTTTCTTTCCTTTGGGTCCACTCCTCCTCCTCCTTCATCATTTCCTTTGCACTTCCTCCGGCTTTACGTTCGTTCGTTCGTTCACCCGAAACTCTCGTCGCGTCCGTCCCTTTTGTCCAGAAAGCGTTTCCGAGGCAAACGGGTATTTGCAGGGGACGATGGGACGCGCGGGAGGGTGTCCTCCTTTTTGTTCCGATCCGCGTCCTCTGTTGTTTGGTTCCGTCATTCCCCCCTTTTTTGTTTTTCTTTTGTTGTTGTTTCTCTTATTCTCTTCCTCTTTCTCTCTCTAGAGCCGCCTTCGAGTCTCAGTCTCTTTCTCTCTCTCAACTGCCATAATGCACTTCTTCTCATATTTGGCACTTTATTTTCAGGCCTTACTTCACAAAACTCAAGGTTTCTAACTTGTTTTACTTCTAGATGATTTGTAAACGATGATTTCGGCAAACCTTCAGACCTCTTGTTCCGACCGAAGAGTCAATCTATATAGCGTGCAAATTCAGATGTTGACTGGACGAGGAAAAACGAGAAAGCAAAAAAAGGGAAGCTGCAGCATTTCTGGACGAGGAAAAAGAAAAAAAGCAAAAAAGGGAAGCTGCAGCATTTTCGGCCAGTAAATTCCTTGTTTTGGCTATTTCAAAAAGAAAACAAAACAGAACAAAAAGAATATCTATATCTAGGCAGTTTCTGTATATAGGACGGAAGCAGAACGACGGGGAATGAGAAATACATATTTGAAAAGGGAATATATTAATTGCTAAATATTTTATTCGCAAAGGGTCAATAACTCGGCGAGAGAAATTTGCGTTATTTGTATAGTTTTGTCTGAATGAGCCAGAAGAGTGTGGATGTTTGTACATATTGTATATATCTACCGAAAAAACAAAAAACAAAAACAAACAGATGTGCATGACTTCAAGGACAACAAAACAAACAAAAAAAAGAAAACGACAAAGCAAAGCATTAGTGGCTTACGGTCTGTAAAATGAAACAAAAAAACTTTATTTCACTATAAGAAACTTTATTTTAAATGTTCTTTAGAAGGACATTTTGCTAAAGCATGACTAAACTGCAGAAGCAAAAGAGCTAATGTATTTAGACTTAGGAAAAAAAGGCAAAAAGTAACATTACTTTAAAACACAAAACAAAAAAAAGAGAGATGTTTACATTTGGTTTTTTGGCTACCAGGAGATTTCGTTTCCGTTCCGTTCCGTTAGGTTTTGTTGATTTCCTCCTTCTTTTTTTTGCCGATGGTGCCAAGTAAAAAGTGAATGCTAATATTGCTTAAGAAGAAGAAAAAAAACCTATTATTATTATTATTAAGTTATTTTGCAAAGCAGATAATCATAATGAATACGAAATTGTATCTAGCTTAAACACCATACACTCACTCCAATAAGGAACACGTAGAATGAATATTAAAAAAAGAAGAAAATAGTATGAAAGTAGAGAGAAAAACATAAAAAAAACAAAAAATAATATGTCTCACATGTCCATATTTCCTGCTGGAAGTCAGACAATGTACTTTGAAATTGCACAAATTAAAAGTTGAAAAATAATAATAATAGTAATTAAAAGATGCAAGCAAGGTTTTGTAGGGGTGTCATGGTATATTGCTATTTCCACATAGAGAGGAGCCAAAGAAATCTGTTTTGAATTAGTCCTTTTGATAAAGAGAAACGGAGGTCTCTCGTGGCCGGAGGGGGGGCAAAGGTCAAAGGGCGGGGGTCGGCCTTCGCAGCCCCTCGTCCCACCTCTAACCCCCCCCCTTTCGCCCCGCTGACCGCCTTTCTCGCTTTAGTGCCAGTTTCAATGTTCGGTCCGAGGCGACTTGGGTGGACGGAATAGGCATTGCTCTTGCTGGATCCCAGAAGACAACAACGACAACGACGACGTTGACGACGACGACGATGGTGATAATGATAATGTTTAGTCTTGCTCTCGAGAGGCTTATTGTGAAGCCTAAAAATACTCACAATTCTGTGAAGTTTTTTGTTTTTAAACTTTATGTTTAATGTTACTTTAACAAAAAAAAAGAGGTGTCTTTAAAAAGAAATAGAAAGCATTTAAAACACACAAAAGATTGTGGCAAAACAAAAAAAAAAGAAGCCAACCTGGGGTCAGTGCTCTTGGTGCCTTTTCTAGCGTTATTAATTGTGTGTGCGTCTTTCTCTCTCTCTCTCTCTCTCTCTTTCTCGAATTGATTCTGTTCACTGCCAGGACTGAAAATGAATAAATCCATGTAATGCGGGGTCGGGGTGGCGGGTGGGGGACGAAGCTTGCTCTCTGAATCCTTTGAATCCGGTTATTTTCCTTGGGGTCCTTCCGAGGAAGACCCTTCCCTTCCCTTCCCTTGGCCCTCCTCCACGACAGGGCTGTCAAACTCATTCCCACGTTATTCCCGTGTCGGCAGGGGCGGCGCAACCCATACGCAAAGTAAGCAGTCGCGGTAGAGTTGATTTTGACCAGGGGTGCGCTTGAGATTATCAACCCCTTCCAGTATTTTCTGTGGTCATGGAAGTTCTGTGTTCCAAGTTTGGTTCAATTCCATCGTTGATGGAGTTCGGAATGCTCTTTGATTGTAGGTGAACTATACATCCCAGTAACTACAACTCCCAAATGAGAAAACATCCCCCCAACCCAGGGGCGGCGCAACCCATACGCAAAGTAAGCAGTCGCAGTAGAGTTGATTTTGACCAGGGGTGCTCTTGAGGCTATCAAACCCTTCCAGTATTTTCTGTGGTCATGGAAGTCCTGTGTTCCAAGTTTGGTTCAATTCCATCGTTGATGGAGTTCGGAATGCTCTTTGGTTGTAGGTGAACTATACATCCTAGTAACTACAACTCCCAAATGAGAAAACATCCCCCCAACCCAGGGGCGGCACAACCCTTACGCAAAGTAAGCAGTCGCGGTAGAGTTGATTTTAACCAGGGGCGCTCTTGAGATTATCAAACCCTTCCAGTATTTTCTGTGGTCATGGAAGTCCTGTGTTCCAAGTTTGGTTCAATTCCATCGTTGATGGAGTTCAGAATGCTCTTTGATTGTAGGTGAACTATAAATCCCAGTAACTACAACTCCCAAATGAGAAAACATCCCCCCAACCCAGGGGCGGCTCAACCCTTACGCAAAGTAAGCCGTTGCGGTATACTTGATGTTGCCCAGGGGTGCTCTTGAGGCGCTCTTGGGGGGAAATAGACTTTGACATATGCAAGTTGTAGCTACTGGGATGTATAGTTCACCTACAATCAAAGAGCATTCTGAACTCCACCAATGATGGAATTGGCTTGCATCCCCAGGGGCGGCGAACCCATTACGCAAAGTAAGCAGTCGCGGTAGACTTGATGTTGCCCAGGGGTGCTCTTGAGGCGCTCTTGGGGGAAAATAGACCTTGACATATGAGAGTTGTAGTTACTGGGATGTATAGTTCACCTACAATCAAAGAGCATTCTGAACTCCACCAATGATGGAATTGAACCAAATATGGCACACAGAACTCCCAATGGCTCTGGAGAAACAATGATGGATCTGGACCAGGGGCGGCTCAACCATTACCCAAAGTAAGCATTCGCGGTAGAGTTGATGTTGCCCAGGGGTGCTCTTGAGGCGCTCTTGGGGGGAAATAGACTTTGACATAATAATAATAAATAGAGTAATAGATGGTCTCTGCATAATAATAATAATAGAGAGCTAGGATCCTAGAGTTGGAAGAGACCCCACAAAGAAACTCACCATCCGATCCCTCCCAAATAGATGGCCATCCAGCCTCTCTTTCAAAATTTTCCAGAGAATGGAACATCTCCAGAGTATATTTGTCTGTAGAGTTGGAAGGCACCATTCGATCCCCCCCCGACAGATGGCCATCCAGACTCAATTAAAAAAACCCAGCAGAGGGGTCCCTAAAGGGCACCCAGCCTTACCCAGCCAAGGACGCACCATTCGATCCCTCCTAACAGATGGCCATCCAGCCTCTCCTTCAAAGCCTCCAGGGAAGGGGACACCTCCAGAGTATATTTCTCTCTAGGTCTCCCTCAAGGCCATCTAGTCCCACCCCTTTCTGCCCTAAAGGAAGGCAACATTCGATCCCTCCTAACAGATGGCCATCCAGTCTCTACTTAAGGAACGCCAGCAGAGGCGGTCCGAAGGGACATGGAGCCTTACCCATGTAAACAAGCTAGGGAGGCAGGGGCGGCTCAACCCTTACGCAAAGTAAGCAGTCGCGGTAGAGTTGGTATTGCCCAGGGGCGCTCTTGAGGTGCTCTTGGGGGGGAAATAGACCTTGACATATGCGAGTTGTAGTTACTGGGATGTATAGTTCACCTACAATCAAAGAGCATTCTGAACTCCACCAATGATGGAATTGAACCAAATATAGCCCACGACTAACAGAAAATATATATCAGTGATTGATGGGGGGGGGTGCAAAATACTGTTTGCTTACCATTGAAAATTACCTCCGACAGGTCAGAGAATGCAGATGAGCTCCCTCTGTCAGCTGCAGCTCCCTATGTAGAGACATGAGAGAAACCTCCCACAAGGATGGCAAGGCATCACAACAGTCGGCAACGTCCTTGCAGGCGGCCAATTCTCTTGCACCAGAAGTGACTTGCAGTTTCTCAAGTTGCTCCTGTCGCATTTAAACATCTCTTTCAATTATCCAGGGACGAGGAGGTTAAGGAGCAAAGGTTGAAAGGTGTTTGACCACCTCAGCAAGCCTTGTATCTCAACGTAAACACGGCTCGCCCGACGAAACAGAACATACGTCTCTGTATCCGACTCCCGTCAGCTCTGTGTCAGGAGTCGGGATACAAGCGGATTCGGCCCATAGGTTGTGAGTTTGACACCCCGACCAAGTGGAGAGAGGGCTCCTTCCTTCCCTCCTTCCTTCCTTCCTTCCTTCCTTCCTTCCTTTCTTCCTTCCGTTGCTTGCTTTGTTGCTCTTTCCCTGGCCAAAGGAATCTGCGAGCGGCTTTGGCCTTCCTACCTGCGACTGACCTTTTGCTCCCCTTCCCCAAAAAAGAGTAGTGACCCCCCCCCACCCAGTGGCCCCATTTTTCCCGTTGTTTGGAGTCAGAGTGCTGCGCGCTCTCTCGCTCTGCGATCCCCACAAAAAACAGCGGTGGTATCCCCTCTTTCCTTTGCCTGTTTTTCCGTCCACCTGTCCGTTCGGCAGGAAGCCCCCTGTGCGCTTACCCTCTGCCGCCCCAAAATTACCCCCTCCCCAAAAAATCCAGTATCCGATTCTCCCCGCATCGCCTTTCCCGACGGCAGGCCTCGGTCTGGAAGGGCGCCTCATCCTCTCCTTCCCGGGACCCCCCTTCCCGTGTCTCCCCGAAATCAGACTTGCTCCTCCTTTGTGTGACGCCATCCTCATGATCCCGTGTGTCGAAATACGAATGGCCCCCGCGTGTGAGAGAAAATACCGGACATGACATGAAACAACAACCCCCCCACCCGCCCGCCCCTCGACGGCTGCACGCTTCATGGCAGTTCCACACCGTAGTCCGCGCCCAAACCGACCGACGGAGGGGGGACCGGGGGGGCCCCCCGAGACTTGCATGTTGAACCTAGTTATAGATGTTCTCCTTTTGTAAGTTTTATTTTTGTAACCGTGCATGTTTAAAAGCATCACTGGATCAATGGATCTGTCGAAGAACTCAGCTGCTGGAAACCATGCAAAAATGTTTTGAATTGCCCTTAAAAATATGGAAAATGTTTTCTGAATGCTTTATATTCTTTCTGCTGTAAATTAAAAAAGAAGAAAATTTCCCCATTGGAGGCGTGCGGGGTTTCTTTCTTGCGCAGGATGTAAGGAAACATCCACCTCGGTCTGTCTCTCTATCACTCCTGCTTTTGGTTTGTCTTTAAACTGCACTGCGGTCAGGTAAGTGCCCAAAGGGCGAGACTTGATCCCGAGAGGAGTGCGGAAGAGAGGGAAAGAAACGCGGGAAGAAAGGGAAAGGAACACGGGAAGAAACACGGGAAGAGAGGGAAAAACACAGGAAGAAAGGGAAAGAAATGCGGAAAAAGTGGGAGAGAAACACAGGAAGAGATGGAAAGAAATGCGGAAAGAAAGGGAAAGAAACATGGGAAGAAAGGGGAAAACGCAGGAAGAAAGGGAAAGAAATGCAGAAAAAGTGGGAGAGAAACACGGGAAAAGAGGGGAAAACGCAAGAAGGAAGGGAAAGAAATGCGAAAAAAGTGGGAGAGAAACACGGGAAGAGAGGGAAAGAAACGCGGGAAGAAAGAGAAAGAAACACGGGAAGAAAGGGAAAAATGCGGGAAGAAAGGGAAAAACGCAGGAAGAAAGGGAAAGATGCGGAAAAAGTGGGAGAGAAACACAGGAAAAAAGGAAAAGAAATGCGGAAAAAGTGGGAGAAAAACACGGGAAGAGAGGGAAAAACACAGGAAGAAAGGGAAAGAAATGCGAAAAAAGTGGGAGAGAAACACAGGAAGAGAGGGGAAAACGCAGGAAGAAAGGGAAAGAAATGCGAAAAAAGTGGGAGAGAAACACGGGAAGAGAGGGAAAGAAACGCGGGAAGAAAGAGAAAGAAACATGGGAAGAAAGGGAAAAATGCGGGAAGAAAGGGAAAAACGCAGGAAGAAAGGGAAAGAAATGCGGAAAAAGTGGGAGAGAAACACAGGAAAAAAGGAAAAGAAATGCGGAAAAAGTGGGAGAAAAACACGGGAAGAGAGGGAAAAACACAGGAAGAAAGGGGGGGAAATGCAGAAAGAGTGGGAGAGAAACATGGGAAGAGAGGGAAAGAAACACAGGAAGAACTGGAAAAAGACAGGAAGAAAGGGAAAGAAATGCGGAAAAAGTGGGAGAGAAACACGGGAAGAGATGGAAAGAAACACGGGAAGAAAGGGAAAAACGCAGGAAGAAAGGGAAAGAAATGCGGAAAAAGTGGGAGAGAAACACGGGAAGAGATGGAAAGAAACACGGGAAGAAAGGGAAAAACGCAGGAAGAAAGGGAAAGAAATGCGGAAAAAGTGGGAGAGAAAAATGGGAAGAGACGAAAAAACGCAGGAAGAAAGGGAAAGAAATGCAGAAAAAGTGGGAGAGAAACACGGGAAGAGAGGGAAAGAAACACGGGAAGAAAGGGAAAGAAACGCGGGAAGAAAGAGAAAGAAACACGGGAAGAAAGGGAAAAATGCGGGAAGAAAGGGAAAAACGCAGGAAGAAAGGGAAAGAAATGCGGAAAAAGTGGGAGAGAAACACAGGAAAAAAGGAAAAGAAATGCGGAAAAAGTGGGAGAAAAACACGGGAAGAGAGGGAAAAACACAGGAAGAAAGGGGGGGAAATGCAGAAAGAGTGGGAGAGAAACATGGGAAGAGAGGGAAAGAAACACAGGAAGAACGGGGAAAAGACAGGAAGAAAGGGAAAGAAATGTGGAAAAAGTGGGAGAGAAAAACGGGAAGAGAGGGAAAAAACGCAGGAAGAAAAGGAAAGAAATGCAGAAAGTGTGAGAGAGAAACACGAGAAGAAGAGAAAACACAGGAAGAAAGGGAAAGAAATGCAGAAAAAGTGGGAGAGAAACACGAGAAGAGAGGGAAAGAAACACAGGAAGAACGGGAAAAACGCAGGAAGAAAGGGAAAAACGCAGGAAGAAAGGGAAAGAAATGCAGAAAAAGTGGGGGAGAAACACAGGAAGAAAGGGAGAAACGAAGGAAGAAAGGGAAAGAAATGCGGAAAGAGTGGGAAAGAAACACGGGAAGAGAGGGAAAAATGCAGGAAGAAAGGGAAAGAAATGCGGAAAAGGTAGGAGAGAAACACGGGAAGAGGGAAAAACACAGGAAGAAAGGGAAAGAAATGGAGGAAAAGTGGGAGAGAAACACGGGAAGAGAGGCTAAGAAACACGGGAAGAAAGGGAAAAACACAGGAAGAAAGGGAAAGGATGCGGAAAGAGTGGGAGAGAAACACAGGAAGAAAGGGAGAAATGCAGGAAGAAAGGGAAAGAAATGCGGAAAAGGTAGGAGAGAAACACGGGAAGAGGGAAAAACACAGGAAGAAAGGGAAAGAAATGAAGGAAAAGTGGGAGAGAAACACGGGAAGAGAGGGTAAGAAACACGGGAAGAAAGGGAAAAACACAGGAAGAAAGGGAAAGAAATGCGGAAAAGTGGGAGAGAAACATGGGAAGAGGGGAAAATGCAGGAAGAAAGGGAAAGAGATGCGAAAAGAGTGGGAGAGAAACACGGGAAGAGAGGGAAAAATGCAGGAAGAAAGGGAAAGAAATGGAGGAAAAGTGGGAGAGAAACACGGGAAGAGAGGGAAAGGAACATGGGAAGAAAGGGAAAAATGCAGGAAGAAAGGAAAAGAAATGCGGAAAGAGTGGGAGAGAAACACGTGAAGAGAGGGAAAAATGCAGGAAGAGAAGGAAAGAAATGCGGAAAGAGTGGGAGAGAAACACGAGAAGAGAGGGAAAGAAATACGGGAAGAAAGGGAAAAACGCAGGAAGAGAGGAAAAGAAACATGAGAAGAGAGGGAAAACGCAGGAAGAAAGGAAAAGAAATGTGGAAAGAGTGGGAGAGAAACACGGGAAGAGAGGGAAAAACGCAGGAAGAAAGGGAAAGAAATGCAGAAAAAAGTGGGAGAGAAACACGAGAAGAGAGGGAAAGAAATACGGGAAGAAAGGGAAAAACGTAGGAAGAGAGGAAAAGAAACATGGGAAGAGAGGGAAAACGCAGGAAGAAAGGGAAGGAAATGCGGAAAGAGTGGGAGAGAAACACGGGAAGAGAGGGGAAACGCAGGAAGAAAGGGGGGGAAGCGGAAAGAGTGGGAGAGAAACACGGGAAGAGAGGGAAAAACACAGGAAGAAAGGGGAAAACGCAGGAAGAAAGGAAAAGAAATGCAGAAAAAGTGGGAGAGAAACACGGGAAGAGAGGTAAAGAAACATGGAAAGGGAAAGACGCTGGAAGTGTGGGAAGGAAACGTGGAACGAGAGGGAAAGAAACATGGGGGAAAGGGAAAGAAATGCAGAAAGGGGAAAATGCAGAAAGAGGGAAAGACGCAGAAAGCAGGAAAAACTGAACGAGAGGGAAAGAAATGCAGAATGAGGGGAAGAAATGCGGAAAGAAACGGGAAGAGAAGGAAAGAAACATGAAAAGAAAGGGAAAGAAATGCGGGAAAGGGGGAAAGAAACACATAAAGAGAGGGAAAGAAATGTGGGAAGAGGGGAAAAGAAACACGGAAAGAAAGGAGAGAAACACTGGAAGAGGGGGAAAGAAATGCAGAAAGAGGGAAAGATGAAGGAAGAGAGGAAAAGAAACATGGAAAGAAAAGGAAAGAAAAACTGAAAGAGGGGGAAAGAAACGTGGAAAGAAAGGGAAATAAATGTGGGAAGAAAGGAAAAACTCGGAAAAGGGGGGAAAGAAGTGCAGAAAGAGGGAAAGAAACGTGGGAAGAAAAGGGGGAAAAGGGAAAGAAACGCAGAAAAAGAGGGGGACAATTGTGGTTTTTTGATTGACTACGACTGTATATCCTGCGGAGGCGCTGTTTTGATGTGTGGCCTGACAACCGGGATGCATCCCATCAGCTACAATCTTGCAATAACTTCCAGGCTTCGTCACGGCGCAATATTAGGGGGGAAAGGGTTTAAAAAGTGACCACAAGGAGGCATTTGAATGGATTCGGAGGAGCCGGCCTTCCACGGCAGTGTGAGCTGAAGTGGTTTCAAAAGGTAAGAATCCATCTCTCAGGGGTGCTTTGAATGCGATTTCTGGGTTTGAGCCTGCCACTTTTGGACTCTCGCTTGCTGGGGTGTTCCAACGAGTGTCTCTGTAGGTCTTAGGAAACTATTTCTTGATTTAAGTCGTTGACGTGCTGGCTGATACCCAAACAGGGGATGGGCTGGAGGTGTCTCTGCCTTGGTCCTTTCACTATTGGCTGCTCCTTCCCGGCGGATGTCAGGTGGTGCAATACCGGCTAAGCAGTGTAATGTCTCCAGTGGTGTAGGGCGCAGACACCCCGTGATAATGCGGCATGTCTCATTAAGAGCCACATCCACTGTTTGAGCGTGGTGAGATGTGGTCCACACTGGGCATGCAGATTCAGCAGGAGAGTTATCATGTGAATGGATTTATATCTATCTATATATATAAATGCTCTGTGCATCATGAGTCCCTTAAAAACAAAAGAACCAATGAACGAAATCACACCAAATTTGGCAACAAAACGTCTCACAACACAAGGAGTGACCATCACTCAAAACATTATGATTTTGCCCTTTGGGAGTTGTAGTTGCTGGGATGTATAGTTCACCTACAATCAAAGAGCGTTTTGAACCCCACTGACGTTGGAATTGAACCAAACTTGGCACACAGTTCTCCCATGACCAACAGAAATATACTGGAAGGGTTTGGTGGGTAGTGTCCTTTGGTTTTGGAGTTGTAGTTCACCGACATCCAGAGATCACTGTAGACTCCAACAATGATGGATCTGGACCAAACTCTACACGAATACTCAATATGCCCATATGTGAACACTGGTGGAGTTTGGGGAAAATAGAATCTTGACATTTAGGAGTTGTAGTTGCTGGGATTTATAGTTCACCTACAATCACAGAGCATTCTGAACCCTATCAAACTTCCCACACAGAACCCCCACAGCAACGCGTGGCAGGGGACGGCTAGTAATAAATAAATAAATAAATAAATCATAGAATCAAAGAGTTGTAGAAATCTTACAGAATCATAGAATCAAAGAGTTGGAAGAGACCTCATGGGCCATCCAGTCCAACCCCATTCTGCCAAGAAGCAGGAATATTGCATTCAAATCTTCTTTGATGATTTCTCCCTTTTCCCACTTCTTGTGCATGTCTCTTTTGAGTCGTAGCACAGTTAGAAGTTCTTTGGACATCCATTCTGGCTTCTTTTTGCACTTGTCCTATTTTTCCTCTTTGTTGGCACAGTTTGCAATTGCGCCTTGAGTATTTCACTCTTGAGAAATTCCCATCCCATCCGTGACCAGGTTGGTTCATCAGGTGCTCTGCTGTGGCTGACTTCTCCAGTTGAGCTAGTCTACAGGGCCTTTCATATTCTTTGATTCATGCCTGGGCAATGCTGCTGCGTTGGGGGTCTCTATTGAGAGAAGCCCGGGAGTGTGGCGCAGCTGGCTGAGTGTCAGATGCATTAAGATCACTCTGACCAAAAGGTCATGAGTTCGAAGCCAGCCCGGGTTGGAGTGGGTTTCCAATCAATTGTGTAGCCTGTTGTCGACCTTTGCAACCCGAAAGACAGTTGCATCTGTCAAGTAGGAAAATTAGGTACCACCTTAAAGTGTGGGGAGGCTAAATATGTGAGAGGAAGCCACAGGGAGGAGGGAGCAAACTTGTTTTCTGCTTCCCTGGAGACTAGGACGCGAAACAATGGCTTCAAACTACAAGAAAGGAGATTCCATCTGAACATGAGGAAGAACTTCCTGACTGTGAGAGCCGTTCAGCAGTGGCACTCTCTGCCCCGGAGTGTGGTGGAGGCTCCTTCTTTGGAAGCTTTGAAACATAGGCTGGATGGCCATCTGTCAGGGGTGATTTGAACACAATATTCCTGCTTCTTGGCACAATGGGGTTGGACTGGATGGCCCATGAGGTCTCTTCCAACTCTTTGATTCTATGATTCTATGAAATAAATCATAGAATCAAAGAATTGGAGAAATCTTCTTTGGTGATTTCTCCCTTTTTCCACTTCTTGTGCATGTCTCTTTTGTGTCTTAGCACAGTTAGTTCTTTGGACATCCGTTCTGGCTTCTTTTTGCACTTGTCCTATTTTTCCTCTTTGTTGGCACAGTTTGCAATGAGGAATTCCCATCCCATCGGTGACCAGGTTAGTTCATCAGGTGCTCTGCTAGGGCTGAGTTAGTCTAGAGTGCCTTTCATATTCTTTGATTCGTCCCTGGGCAATGCTGCTGCGTTGGGGGTCTCTATGGAGAGAAGGCTGGGATTGTGGCGCAGCTGGCAAAGTGTATGCAATCAAAGAGTTGGAGAAATCTTCTTTGGTGATTTCTCCCTTTTTCCACTTCTTGTGCATGTCTCTTTTGTGTTTTAGCACAGTTAGAAGTTCTTTGAACATCCATTCTGGCTTCTTTGCACTTGTTCTATTTTTCTCTTTTTTGGCACAGTTTGCAATTGCGTCTTGAGTATTTCACTCTTGAGAAATTCCCATCTACCCATGACCAGGTTGGTTCATCAGTTAGTCTACAGTGCCTTTCATATTCTTTGATTCGTCCCTGGGCAATGCTGCTGCGTTTGGGGTCTCTATGGGGAGAGATGGCCCCCAGGGTGTCTTCCAACTCTGGGATTCTCTGTCTGGGAGGAATACGAGCCCTTCCCAGGCCAAAGGCAATCCCAAGGCAGGGCGGTGCTGCGCCTCTCCCAGCTGAAGGCAATCCAAGGGCGGCCAGGAAGGAAAGCACTCCATGAAACTCTGCCCAGCTGTTGCTCCAGTGTCTCCACCTCTTTCTCTCTCTGCCTGCCTCTGGGGGCCCTTTCCCTGGCCTTGGGTTGGGCTCCCTTCCTTCCTTCCTGGAGGAGGGGCCAGTGCCAAAGTGGGAGAAGCAGCAGCAAGAGCAACCGGAGCAGCTAAGAGACCCTTGGAGAAGAGCTTGGATTGTCCCCCTCCTCTTCCTCTGCTATCATGTGAGTGACCCCTTTCCCTCCTCCTTCCCTGTTTCCTCCCCCCACAATACCAGGCCACAACACTTTCGTTTTCAGCCTTCCTTCCTGGTTCTCTGGGGCTGGGCCCAGCAGCGCCTTGAGACACACCACAAGCTCTGCCTGGGGGGGGGGGGAATCCCCCCCACAAGGCAACCCAGGGGTCTCTGCAAAGCCAGGGGTGAAAGCAAAGCAACGCGTTGCTAGTAAATAAATAAATAAATAAATTATAGAATCAAAGAGTTGGAGAAATCTTCTTTGTTGATTTCTCCCTTTTTCCACTTCTTGTGCATGTCTCTTATGTCTTTGCGCCTCTGAGAGTGAGCCCACAACAAGAAGACCAACTTGGGAGTGGAGGCAAGAGGCCTTGGAAATACTCCAACCACAATGGGAGGCACACTCCTTGCTTACTCTTCCCACTCTCAAGCGAGAGGCGTGCAATGGGACACTATGCAACAAAACGTGCAAAATGTTTCTGCTTTGAAAGTGTTGCTTCCTGTGTCGTTGTGCGGCACTTCCTACTCCGGCAACTTTGTGTTTGGTGGTTGCCACAAAGGTTGGGAACTCAATGAGGGTGAAACAACCTGAGCAAAACGAGCTGGAAGATGTGAAAAGTTTGGGCAGCTTAACAAACTTTTCCCAAGTTTTGATAATAGAACCAAATAAGGACATTTATAACCCGGCAACAAAAAAAAAATCGTGTTACATAGTATTATAATAATATTTATTATACCCACCTCTCCTCTTGTATTAATAATAATAATAATAATAATAATAATAATAATAATATTGTCCTTATTTCCTCCTTGGTTCTATTATCAAAACATGGGAAACATTTTTTAAGCTGCCCAAACCCTAATAATAATAATAATAATAATAATAATAATAATAATTTTATTTCTTACCCACCTCTCCTCTTCTATTATTATTATTATTATTATTAAAATTTATTTTCTTATTTTATTTATTAATAATAATATTTTTATTTCTTACCTGCCTCTTGTATTATTATTATTATTATTATTAAAATTTATTTCTTTATTTTATTATTTATTATTAATAATAATACTTTTATTTCTTACCTGCCTCTCCTCTTGTATTATTATTATTATTATTAAATTTTATTTTATTATTTTATTTATTATTAATTAATAATAATATTTTTATTTCTTACCCATCTCTCCTCTTCTATTATTATTATTATTAAAATTTTATTTTCTTATTTTATTTATTATTTATTAATAATAATAATATTTTTATTTCTTACCCACCTCTCCTCTTGTATTATTATTATTATTAAAATTTATTTCCTTATTTTATTTATTATTTATTATTTATTATTAATAATATTTTTATTTCTTACCTGCCTTTCGTCTTGTATTATTATTATTATTATTATTATTATTATTATTAAAATTTATTTCCTTATTTTATTTATTATTTATTATTAATAATATTTTTATTTCTTACCCGCCTCTTCTCTTGTATTATTATTATTATTAAAATTTATTTATTTATTTATTATTATTATTAATAATAATATTTTTATTTCTTACCTGCCTCTCCTCTTGTGTTATTATTACTATTATTAAATTTTATTTTCTTATTTTATTTATTATTAATAATAATATTTTATTTCCTACCTGTCTCTCCTCTTGTATTATTATTATTATTATTATTATTATTATTTTAATTCTGACTCGCCTCTCCTCTTGTACTACTATTATTACTATATATTATAACAAATAATGATAATAATATAATTTTATTTCTTACCAACCTCTTGTCTTATTTTATTTCTTACCCGCCTCTCCTCTTGTATTATTATTATTATTATTATTATTAAAATTTATTTTCTTATTTTATTTATTATTTATTATTAATAATAATACTTTTATTTCCTACCCGCCTCTCCTCTTGTATTATTATTATTATTATTATTATTATTATTGCCTAGTTTCCAACAGGCCTCACAACCTCTGAGGATACCTGCCATAGATGTAGGCAAAACGTCAGGAGAGAATGCTTCTGGAACATGGCCAGACAGCCCAGAAAACTCACAGCAACCTTATTATTATTATTATTATTATTATTATTATTATTATTATTATTGCCTAGTTTCCAACAGGCCTCACAACCTCTGAGGATACCTGCCATAGATGTAGGCAAAACGTCAGGAGAGAATGCTTCTGGAACATGGCCAGACAGCCCAGAAAACTCACAGCAACCTTATTATTATTATTATTATTATTATTATTATTATTATTATTGCCTAGTTTCCAACAGGCCTCACAACCTCTGAGGATACCTGCCATAGATGTAGGCAAAACGTCAGGAGAGAATGCTTCTGGAACATGGCCAGACAGCCCAGAAAACTCACAGCAACCCTATTATTATTATTATTATTGTTATTATTAGTTTATTTCTTAATCACCTCTCCTCTTGTATTATTATTATTATTATTATTAATACTAATAATAATAATAATAATACAATACTCCTCTTGTACTACTACTATTAGTACTATATAGTATTATAACACATAATGATAGTAGTATTGTCGAAGGCTTTCATGGCCGGAATCACTGGGTTGTTGTAGGTTTTCTCGGGCTATATGGCCATGGTCTAGAGGCATTCTCTCCTGACGTTTCGCCTGCATCTATGGCAAGCATCCTGAGAGGTAGTGAGGTCTGTTGGAACTAGGAATGACCAGGGTGGGACAAAGGACTCTTGTCTGCTGGAGCTGGGTGTGAATGTTTCAACTGACCACCTTGATTAGCATATAATGGTCTGACAGTGCCTGGAGCAATCTTTTGTTGAGAGGTGATTAGATGTGCCTGATTGTTTCCTCTCTGTTGTGTTGCTGTTGTAATTTTAGAGTTTTTTTTTAATACTGGCAGCCAGATTTTGTTCATTTTCATGGTTTCCTCCTTTTGTTGAAATTGTCCACATGCTTCTCGTGGATTTCAATGGCTTTTCTTACACAGCAGACAAGAGTCCTTTGTCCCACCCTGGTCATTCCAGAGATATATATAAACCCTTTTTCCTAGTTCCATATAGCCCGAAAAAACCTACAACAACCCAATGATAATAGTAGTAGTAGTAGTAACGACGATAATAATAATAATAATAATAATAATAATAATAATAATAATAATAATAATTGTACAAGAGGAGAGGCAGGTAAGAAATAAAATAATAATAATTGGGTTGCTGTGAGTTTGCCAGGCTGTCTGGCCACGTTCAAGCATTCTCTCCTGACGTTTCGCCCACATCTATGGCGGGCATCCTCAGAGGTTGTGAGGCCTGTTGAAAAATAGGCAAGCGGGGTTAATATATCTGTGGAATAATGCCCAGGGTGGGAAAAAGAACTCATGTTTGCTTGCGACGAGTATGAAAGCAACAGCTTAATTAGCATTGAATAGCCTTGTAGCTTCAAAGCCTGGGTGGTTACTGCCTGGGGGGAATCCTTTGTTTGGAGGTGTAAGCTAGCTGTGATTGTTTCCTGCTTGGAATTCCCCTGGTTTTTTAGTGTTCTTCTTTATTTACTGTCCTGATTTTAGAGCTTTTTAATAGCCAGGTTTTGTTCATTTTCATGGTTTCCTCCTTGGCTTCTTGTAGTTTCAACGGCTTCTGTGTCGCTTGACATGGTAGTTGTGAGAGTGGTCCAGCATTTCTGTGTTCTCAGATAGTATTCTGTGCCCAGGTTGGTTCCTCAGGTGCTCTGCTGTGGCTGAAGTAGTCTACCGTGCCTTTCATCTTCCTTGACTCCTCCCTGGAGAATGCTGTGTTTGGTCATCCCTCTGTAGAGTTGTCCACAGCTGCATGGCATACAGTAGACTCCATTAGAGGTGTAGACAAGTCTCCATAGAGACCACCAAAGGCAGCAGCATTGCCCAAACACGGATCAAGGAACATGGAAGGCACTGCAGACTACGTCAACCAGAGAAGTCAGCCATAGCAGAGCACCTCATGAACCAACCTGGACACAGCAGATTATTGGAGAACACAGAAATGCTGGACCGCTCTCACAACCACCATGTCAGGCTACACAGAGAAGCCATTGACATCCACAAGAAGCAGGTGGACAATTTCAACAGAAAGGAGGAAACCATGAAAATGAACACAATCTGGCTGCCAGTATTACAAAAACTCTAAAATTACAACAGGAAAAAAGCAGAGAGAAAATAATGAGGGACAGCTAATCACCTCTCAACAAAAGATTGCCCCAGGCACCAACAAGCCACACCAAACAACTGTGAGGCCATCAAATGCTAGTCAAGGTGGTCAGTTGAAACATTCCCACCTAGCTCCAGCAGACAAGAGTCCTTTGTCCCACCCTGGACATTATTCCACGGATATATAAACCCTGCCACGCGTTGCTGTGGCCGTCTGTATATATGTGTTTTGTGTGTATGTAAATATGTGTGTATATATTTGTGTGTTTATATGTATATTGTGTATATGTGTGTGCTTGTCTATATGCATATTTGTGTTTATATATGTGTGCATATGTGTGCATGTGTACGTGTGTATATATGTATGTAGATATATGTGTGTGCTTGGGTATATATATACAAATGTGTAAGTATGTGTGTGTTTATATATGTACATAAATGTGTGTGTGTGTGTGTGTGTGTGTGTATTTTGGGGGTTTTAAGTCCGTTCTGCTGGGTTTTTTTTGTTGGGGTTTTAGGGGTGATGAGCACTCATTGGTCTATGTATTGTCGAAGGAAACAAACAAGGACATCTCATCACCTTCCAACAAAAGATTGCCCCAGGCACTGCCAGGCCATCAAATGCTAATCAAGGTGGTCAGTTGAAACATTCCCACCTAGCTCCAGCAGGCAAGAGTCCTTTGTCCCACCCTGGGCATTATTCCACAGATATATAAACCCTTTTTCCTAGTTCCAACAGACCTCACTACCTCTGAGGATGCTTGCCATAGGTGCAGGCGAAACGTCAGGAGAAAATGCCTCTAGGACAGTGGTTCTCAACCGGGGTCCCCAGATGTTTTTGGCCTACAACTCCCAGAAATCCCAGCCAGTTTACCAGCTGTTAGGATTTCTGGGAGTTGAAGGCTAAAAGCATCTGGGGACCAGTGTCCTAGAAGCATTCTCTCCTGATGTTTCGCCTGAATCTATGGCAAGCATCCTCAGAGGGAGTGAGGTCTGTTGGAACTAGGAAAAAGGTTTATATATCTGTGGAATAATGCCCAGGGTGGGACAAAGGACTCTTGCCTGCTGGAGCTAGGTGGGAATGTTTCAACTGACCACCTTGATTAGCATTTGATGGCCTGGCAGTGCCTGGGGCAATCTTTTGTTGGAAGGTGATGAGATGTCCTTGTTTGTTTCCTTCGACAATACATAGACCAATGAGTGCTCATCACCCCTAAAACTGCAAAAAAAAAAAAACCCCAACAAAAAAAACCCAGCAGAACGGACTTAAAACCCCCAAAATACACACACACACACACACACACACACACATTTATGTACATATATAAACACACACATACTTACACATTTATATATATATACCCAAGCACACACAAATATACACACACATATATCTACATACATATATACACACATACACATGCACACATATATAAACACAAATATGCATATAGACAAGCACACACATATACACAATATACATATAAACACACAAATATATACACACATATTTACATACACACAAAACACATATATACAGACGGCCACAGCAAAGCGTGGCAGGGGACAGCTAGTGTGTGTGTGTGTATATATGCGCAAACACATGTATATACACAGATACACAAATATATAAATATATATATATGCATACTCACAAAACACATATATTCAGACTGGGCCACAGCAACGCGTGGCAGGGGACAGCTAGTGTGTGTGTGTGTGTGAGTGAGTGTGTATATATATAGAAACCCCACTTGTTTAGTTTCCAACACACCCCTCAACCCCTGAGGATGCCTGCCCCAGATGTGGGCGAAACATCATAGAATCATAGAATCATAGAATCAAAGAGTGGGAAGAGACCTCGTTGGCCATCATCCAGTCCAACCCCATTCTGCCAAGAAGCAGGAATATTGCATTCAAATCACCCGACAGATGGCCATCCAGCCTCTGCTTAAAAGCCTCCAAAGAAGGAGCCTCCACCACACTCCCTCCGGGGCAGAGAGTTCCACTGCTGAACGGCTCTCACAGTCAGGAAGTTCTTCCTCGTGTTCAGATGGAATCTCCTCTCTTGTAGTTTGGAGCCATTGTTCCCTTGCGTCCTAGTGTCTCTCCAAGGAAGCAGAAAGGAAGATTGCTCCCTCCTCCTCCCTGTGGCTTCCTCTCACATATTTATACATGGCTCTCATCATGTCTCCTCTCAGCCTTCTCTTCTTCAGGCTAAACATGCCCAGTTCCCTAAGCCGCTCCTCATAGGGCTTGTTCTCCAGACCCTTGATCATTTGAGTCGCCCTCTTCCTCTGGACACATTCCAGCTTAGAGTCAATATCTCTCTTGAATTGTGGTGCCCAGAATTGGACACAATATTCCAGGTAAAGTGGTCTAACCAAAGCAGAATAGAGCATGGGGAGCAGGACTTCCTTAGATCTAGACACTATGCTCCTCTTGATGCAGGCCAACATCCCATTGGCTTTTTTTGCCGCCACATCACATTGTTGGCTCATGTTTAACTTCCTGTCCACGAGGACTCCAAGATCTTTTCCACACGTCCTGCTCTCGAGCCAGGCCTCATCGTCCCCCATTCTGTCTCTTTGCATTTCATTTTTTCTGCCAAAGTGGAGTATCTTGCATTTGTCCCTGTTGAACTTCATTTTGTTAGTTTTGGCCCTTCATCTCTCTAATCTGTCAAGATCGTTTTGAATCCTGCTCCTGTCCTCTGGACTATTGGCTCTTCCTCCCAATTTGGTGTCGTCTGCAAACTTGATGATCCTGCCTTCTAGCCCTTCATCTAAGTCATGAATAAAGATCCTGAACAGGACCGGGCCCAGGACGGAACCCTGCTTGAGGCACTCCACTTGTCACTTCTTTCCAGGATGAAGAGGAAGCATTAGTGAGCACTCTCTGTGTTCGTCCACTTAACCAATTCCAGATCCACCTCACCGTAGTTGTGCCTAGCCCACATTGGACTAGTTTCCTTGCCAGAAGGTCATGGGGGACCTTGTCCAAGAAGGCCTTCCTGAAATCCAGGCACGCTCCACCCACGGCATCATTCCCCGTGTGCATCTACCCAGCTTGTAGCTCTATCGAAGAAAGAGATCAGATGAGCCTGGCATGACTTGTTTTTGATCAATCCATGTTGACTATTAGCGATGACTGCATTTGTTTCTAAGTGTTTGCAGACCGCTTCCTTAACCATCTTTTCCAGAATCTTGCCCGGTCAGGAGATAATGCTTCTGATAAATGGCCAGGCAGCCTGGAAAACTCACAGCAACCCAGTGATTCTGGCTATGAAAGCCTTCGACACCACATTATTATTATTATTATTATTATTATTATTATTATTATTATTATTATTTGAAATACGAGTCCACAGCAGACACTCTGCTGGCTGTTGAACTGGATCACACGTCGGATACTTCCCAAGGGTCTAGGACTGGCTTTCTGCAGCTGGCAGGTGGTCATCTTGTCAGCGCCGATTGTGTTTAAGTGCAGGCCAAGGTCTTTAGGCACTGCACCCAGTGTGCCAATCACCACTGAGACCACCTTGACTGGTTTGTGGCAGAGTCTTTGCAGTCCGACCTTTAAATCCTCATATCGTGTCAGCTTTTCCAGTTGTTTCCTTGCAATCCTGCTCTCACCTGGGATTGCGACATCGACGATCCATACTTGGTTTTTTAACACGATTGTGAGGTCAGGAGTTTTGTGCCCCAAAATTTTGTCTGTCTGAATCCGGAAGTCCCAGAGTAGCTTGACGTGTTCATTCTCTGTAACTTTTTCTGGCTTGTGATCCCACCAGTTCTTTGTCGCAGGCAGATGTTCTTTGTGGCACAAGTTCCAGTGAATCACCTGAGCAAGGGTGTTGTGCCTCTGCTTGTAGTCTGTCCATGATCTTCTCGCAGCAGCTGAGGATGGGATTTACTGTTTCGCCTGCTTCCTTGCAGAGTCTACATTTGGGATCTGTTGTCGACTTTTCAATTCTGGCTTTGATGGCCTTGGTCTTTGTGGCGCAAGTTTCAGTGAATAATCTGAGCAAGGGTGTTGTGCCTCTGCTTGGAGTCTGTCCACGATCTTCTCGCAGCAGCTGAGGATAGGATTTACTGTTTCGCCTGCTTCCTTGAGAGTCTACATTTGGGATCTGTTGTTGACTTTTCAGTTCTGGCTTGGATAGCCTTGGTTCGAATGGCTTGTTCTTGGGCTGCCACAATCAGGCCCTCCTTTGTCTCTATTATTATTATTATTATTATTATTATTATTATTATTATTATTCTCTCGCATCCTGGCCAAATACTTGGTTCTTGGTGCAGCCTATGCATAACGGGATTCCTCTCCATGTCCATCACCCTTCCTTCCTTCCTTCCTTCTCTTTCTCCGTCTGCGCTGCAGGTCGACCAGTGGCCCAACCGGGGCAGCGGCCTCCTCGTCCTCGGTGTCTGGCTCCAACCGCCGCCTCCAGCAGACCCAGAACCAGGTGGATGAAGTAGGTAGACCTCAAATTTCCTTGGAGAGGGTTCTTTGGGGAGAGGGCTGTGTGGACAGCAGTGACCCGGCCTTGGGCTTTGCAGGTGGTGGACATCATGAGGGTCAACGTGGACAAGGTCTTGGAGCGCGACCAGAAGCTCACGGAGCTGGACGACCGGGCCGACGCCTTGCAAGCGGGAGCCTCCCAGTTTGAGACGAATGCCGCCAAGCTGAAGAGGAAGTACTGGTGGAAGAACTGCAAGGTGAGCGCGCCTTCGGCCCTTGTCTCCTCCTCCTCCTTCTTCCCACATTTTCTTCAAAAGCCATATAATAAAAGGAAGGAAGAGAAGCCAAATGGAAAAGTACAAAGTGTGTTGTCGAAGGCTTTCATGGCCAAAATCACAGGGTTGCTGTGCATCTTCCAAGCAGCATGGCCATGCCCCAGAAGCACTCTCTCCTGATGTTTTGCCCACATCTATTTCAGGCATCCTCAGAGTTTGTGAGGTATATTGGAAACTAAGCAAGGGAGGTTTATGTATCTATGGGAGGTCCAGGATGGGAGAATTGCAGCATTCACTTGTCTGTTGGAGGCAAGTGTGAATGTTGCAATCGGCCACCTTGAAGTTGCATTTAATGGCCTTGCAACTTCAAAGCCTGCTGCTTCCTGCCTGGGGAATCCTTTGTTGGGAGGTACTAATTTTAAGTTTTTAAAAATACCGAATAGCCAGATTTGAAGTGACTGGCTTGAGTTCTTGTGGGTTTTTCGGGCTATATGGCCATGTTCTAGAGGCATTCTCTCCTGACGTTTCGCCTGCATCTATGGCAAGCATCCTCAGAGGTAGAGGTCTGTTGGAATTAGGACAATGGGTTTATATATCTGTGGAATGGCTGGGGTGGGGCAAGGAGCTCTTCCCTGCTGCAATTAGGTGTGAATGTTTAGCTAATCACCTTCATTAGCATTTGAAGGCCTGCCTGAACCTGGGAAAATCTGTTGCTGGGAGGTGTTAATCTGTGCCTGGTTTCTTCCTCTCTGTTGTTTAGCTGTTATAATTTTGGAGTTTTTTAATACTGGTAGCCAGATTTTGTTCATTTTCATGGTCTCCTCCTTTCTGTTGAAATTGTCCACATGCTTCTTGTGGATTTCAATGGCTTCTCTGTGTAGTCTGACATGGTGGTTGTTGGTGTGGTCCAGCATTTCTGTGTTTTCAAATACTCTGCTGTGTCCAGGCTGGTTCATCGTGTGCTCTGCTATGGCTGGCTTCTCTGGTTGAAGTAGTCTGCAGTGCCTTTCATGTTCCTTGATGCGTGTCTGGGTGCTGCGTTTGGTGGTCCCTATGGAGACTTGTCCCCATCTGCATGGGATACAATGGTAGACTCCTGCAGAGGTGAGAGGATCCCTCTTGTCCTTTGCTGAACGGAGCATTTGTTGGATTTTCTTGGTGGGTTTGTAGATTGTTTGTATGTTGTGTTTCCTCATCAGCTTCCCTCTGCGGTCAGTGGTTCCCTTGATGTCTGGCAGGAACACTTTCCCTCTGGGTGGATCTTCATCTTTACTCTCGTGGCTTCTTCTTGGTTGTCTTGCAGCTCTTCTGACGTCTGAGGTGGAGTCTCCCTTGGCCTGGAGAGCCCAGTTGAGGTGGTTCAGTTCATCTTGGAGGAGGTGGGCTTCGCAGATTCTTTTTGCATGGTCTGCCAAGGCTTTGATGGTGCTTCTTTTTTGACTTGGGTGATGACTGGCTTGACTCTGAAGGAGCTGGGGGTGGTGACGGTCGATAATGAGCTCCGGAGTGGGCTGGTCCGTGAGGTCACAAAGAGTCAGAAGCGACTGAACGAGGCGACTCGAGGCAGTTTACATTTGGCCATCAATGCCCACAAGATAAAATTACTGTATATACTTGAGTATAAGTCTGGTTTTTCAGCCGTTTTTATAGGCTGAAAAAGTTCCTCTCGGCTTATACTCGGGTCAATGTTATTTCATATTTTGCTCTGTTGTTATTATTTTCAGTACATGTATTATTTTACTCTATAATACATGTAATGAATCTGCATCTGTGATGTTGAAGGGAGCGAGAGCAGGGCCTCCCCGGATGATCTTGGATTACGAGGAGGGACGGAGGGGTGGATGCGTTCGGACAAGTAAGCTGGGCCAGAACTGTATAGAGCAGCGGTTCTCAACCTGGGGGTTGCGACACCCAGGGGGGTCAAGTGGCCATTTTGGAGGGGTCGTGAGGCCGCCTCCGTTGGTCCCGCCCCAAGGGCGTGGGCCAGGCGAGGGTCCTGCCTCGCCTACCTCGCACTCTCGCCATCCGGCAAGGGCGCGAGGCAGGCGAGGAGTCCTCCGTACAAGGCCTGGCCTTGCGGAAAACCCGCCTCGCCTGCCTCTCGCTCTCGCCATCCAGCAAGGGCATGAGGCAGGCAAGGGATCCTCCGCAGGAGGCCTTGGGTGCATCTTCAAAGGCAGCCCCACGTAGAGCGCGTTGCAGTAATCTATTCAGGATGTAACCAGAGCGTGGACCACCATGGCCAGATCAGACTTCCCAAGGTACGGGCACAACTGGTGCACATGTTTTAACTATGCAAAAGCTCCCCTGGCCACCGCCGAGACATGGGGTTCCAGGCTCAGCGATGAATCCAGGAGGACCCCCAAGCTGTGAACCCATGCCTTCAAGAGGAGTGTGACCCCGTCCAGCACAGGTTCCGACCCTATACCCCGTTCAGCCTTGCGACTGACCAGGAGGGCTTCTGTCTTGTCTGGATTCAACTTCAATGTGCTCGCCCTCATCCAGACTGTCACAGTGGCCAGGCACCGGTTCAGGACTTGGACAACCTCCTTAGCATCTGGTGGAAACGAGTGATAGAGTTGGGCGTCATCTGCGTACAGATGGCATCGAACTCCAAAACTCCGGATGATCTCACCCAGCGGCTTCTTCAGGGAGGCCAGAAAACTCACAGCAACCATGAAAGCCTTCGACGACACATTACCAAGAACATCCTGACCACAAGAAGAGCTCTCTGCCTTATTTGGAGGCTTCTAAGCAGAATTTGGATGGCCATCTGTCAAGAGGGATTGAATGGTGTCTTCCTGCCTGGCAGGTTAGGCTGGAAGGGGCCCATGGGGGTCCCGTCCAACCTTGTAATTCAATGATTCTGTATTATTTTCTGTCAGGTTTTACAATGTTTTGTAATGTAATATAGCTGAGTCATGCACTGCTAATAGGCTTCTATTGGAAATGCTGAGTCATGCATTGACTGTATATAGGGAATCATTTGGGGAATGTGTTCTGGCCTAGTCCAGGTGATTGTGAATGATGTAATCCTGGGTCTGAGTTAAGTCAATGAGTTGGGAACCAATCAGAGATTGCTATGTGTAAAGGTACAGAATTGTATATAAGGAAGTCGTGTACAGTGTATTCTCTCCCTCTCCTTGTGCTGTGATGCTGTTCGTCGAAGGCTCTATGTAATGTATTAAAGGAACCTGTCTGCTAAGACAAGATATAACCGTGTGCTGTGTATTAAGTTTGTAGTGTCATCTAGATTGGAGGGGGAAACAATGCACTGCTAATAGGCTTCTATTGGAAATGCTGAGTTATGCTTTCACTGTATATAGGGAATCATTTGGGGAATGTGTTCTGGCCTAGTCCAGGTGATTGTGAATGATGTAATCCTGGGTCTGAGATAAGTTAATGAGTTGGGAACCAATCAGAGATTGCTATGTGTAAAGGTACAGAATTGTATATAAGGAAGTCGTGTACAGTGTATTCTCTCCCTCTCCTTGTGCTGTGATGCTGTTTGCCGAAGGCTCTATGTAATGTATTAAAGGAACCTGTCTGCTAAGACAAGATATAACCGTGTGCTGTGGGAAGTTTGTAGTGTCATCTAGATTGGAGGGGAAAACAATGCACTGCTAATAGGCTTCTATTGGAAATGCTGAGTCATGCATTAACTGTATATAGGGAATCATTTGGGGAATGTGTTCTGGCCTAGTCCAGGTGATTGTAAATGATGCAATCCTGGGTCTGAGATAAGTTAATGAGTTGGGAACCAATCAGAGATTGCTATGTGTAAAGGTACAGAATTGTATATAAGGAAGTCGTGTACAGTGTATTCTCTCCCTCTCCTTGTGCTGTGATGCTGTTCGTCGAAGGCTCTATGTAATGTATTAAAGGAACCTGTCTGCTAAGACAAGATATAACCGTGTGCTGTGGTAAGTTTGTAGTGTCATCTAGATTGGAGGGGGAAACAATGCACTGCTAATAGGCTTCTATTGGAAATGCTGAGTCATGTAACTAGGCCAGAATATGTTCTGGCCTAGTCCAGGTGATTGTGAATGATGCAATCCTGGGTCTGAGATAAGTTAATGAGTTGGGAACCAATCAGAGATTGCTATGTGTAAAGATACAGAATTGTATATAAGGAAGTCGTGTACAGTGTATTCTCCCTCTCCTTGTGCTGTGATGCTGTTTGCCGAAGGCTCTATGTAATGTATTAAAGGAACCTGTCTGCTAAGACAAGATATAACCGTGTGCTGTGGTAAGTTTGTAGTGTCATCTAGATTGGAGGGGAAAACAATGCACTGCTAATAGGCTTCTATTGGAAATGCTGAGTCATGCATTAACTGTATATAGGGAATCATTTGGGGAATGTGTTCTGGCCTAGTCCAGGTGATTGTGAATGATGTAATCCTGGGTCTGAGTTAAGTTAATGAGTTGAGAACGAATCAGAGATTGCTATGTGTAATTGTATAGAATTGTAGATAAGGAAGTCATGTACAGTGTGTATCTCTCCTTGTGCTGTGATGCTGGAAGAAGCTACTGGAAAGCGCTGAAGTTGTGCAACTGATCTGCTGCTGAATTGTGAAATTAATCTCAACATTTTCTTATTTGTCTTGCCAGATGTGGGCCATATTGATCGCCGTGGTCGTGGTCCTCTTAATCATCATCATTGGTAAGTTCTTCGCCACGACTCCGGATAATGTCACCATTTCTGTTTGGGTCTCAAAGGTTAACCTACTGCATATTAAGGTCTCTTCGTAAAACAATTTTGTGTGTGTGTGGTTTCTCAATGCAGTTTGGAGCGTGTCTTCGTGAGCGGCGGCGAGCCAAGGAAGCTGACCCCTTGGCAAGGAACGCCCGTCTCCTGCACCCTCACCTGCGGCACGGTCACACTTTCCCACGGTGCCCAAATCGAACCTTATTTCGGACAGACGCGTCTACTCTTTTGTCGTTCTTCAATTGCTGAAACGTGTAAACTAAATGCTAATTTGGTGGGTTGAGGCTGCCGAGGAGAGCTCTGCGAGTTCCGGGAGGAAAGGGCGTTTATTTCACGGCCTGTTCTGTTCTGGAATTGCAATTCCCAATGGCCTTTCCTTCATCCCCACTTGGAAAATCTCTTTCTTGGACGAGGGCACCCTCCTCACTTGCACATGTGCCAAACCGTATAATATTAAAGTATTGTCGAAGGTTTTCATGGCCGGAATCACTGGGTTGTTGTAGAGTTTTTCAGGTTGTATGGCCATGGTCTAGAGGCATTCTCTCCTGACGTTTCGCCTCCATCTACAGCAAGCATCCTCAGAGGTAGTGAGGTCTGTTGGAAGTAGGAAAGTGGGTTTATATATCTGTGGAATGACCAGGGTGGGACAAAGGACTCTTGTCTGCTGGAGCTAGGTGTGAATGTTTCAACTAATTTTCATGCTAATCAAGGTGGTGAGTTGAAACATTCACACCTAGCTCCAACAGACAAGAGTCCTTTGTCCCACCCGGGTCATTCCACAGATATATAAACCCTTTTTCCTACTTCCAACAGACCTCACTACCTCTGAGGATGCTTGCCGTAGATGCAGGCGAAACGTCAGGAGAGAATGCTTCTAGAACATGGCCATACAGCCCGAAAAAACGCACAATAACCCTGTGTAATATTAAATAAAATAATAATAAATACAAATTATTATTATTATTATTATTATTATTATTATTATTATTATTATTATTGAATGTCAAACCAGTTTTCATTAGTGCCTTCTTGGATGAGGGGAACCTCTCACATGCAAATGTGCCTTGATTGAACAGTGTATTACTAAATACAGGGTTAGTCAAAATGCATAGGCCAATAAGCCATTCAATTGAATGGCTTATTGGCCTATGCATTTTGACTAACCCTGTATAATAATAATAATAATAATAATAATAATAATAATAATAATAAAAATAATAATAATAATAATAAATCATTTTATTATTGTTGTTATTGTTGATTAAGTGGCAAACCCGTTTTCTTGTGTGGGGGAATCCTCTCACCTGCAAATATGCCACACACAGCCTTAATTAAACAGGGTAATACTAATACTAAATTTCATTATTATTATTATTATTGATTAAGTGGCAAACCCGTTTTCATTTGTGCCTTCTTGGATGAGGGGAACCTCTCATATGCAAATGTTCCTTGATTAAACAGTGTATTACTAAATATAATAATAATAATAATAATAATAATAATAATAATAATAATTTTTATTATTGTTGTTGTTATTGTTGATTAACCCATTTTCATTCATGCCTTCTTGGATGAGGGAACCCTCTCACATGCAAATATGCCAAACACAGCCTTGATTAAATCCTGCAATGCTAAATATAATAACAAAATATTATTAGTAGTATTAGTGTAATACTACTACTACTACTACTAATAATAATAATAATAATAATTATTATTATTATTATTATTATTATTGAATGCCAAACCCATTTTCTTGGATGAGGAACCCTCTCACACACAAACGTGCCAAACTCAGCCTTGATTAAATAGTGCAATGCAAAATATAACAACAAAATCATTATTATATTTATAGTATTATTGATTGATTGATTGAATAGCACGTCTTGCCAGTCTCGCACAGTGTTTCCTATTCTGATGGGATGGCATCGCACTGGAAATCACCCCCAAGACACAATCTTGCTTTGGGTAAACTTGGTGCCTTACTGCTTGATCCTGAACAAAACACCGCAAAGTATTCTTAATTATTATTATGATTATTTGGTAATTCTGGATGCACTTAATGAAAGCCAAAGTTGCCGTACTTTTTCACTTCCCGCCAGGGCTCTCCCTAAAAAGGAGCATTTCAGAATGAAATCCATGCTGTTTGGAGCTTTTCTGTGTTGGGGATGTGCCTGAAATATATATATATATATATATATATATATATATATATATATATATATATATATATATATATATATATAATGTGTGGTTTTGAGGTGATCAAAGACACACAAGGTCTTGCTTTTCCTTCCCATCAATTAACCCACCAATTGTGTTGCAATTAAAAGTACTAAACTGCCTAAATTCTGAGCTCAATGGAACTTCTGGAGTTTGCTTGTTTGTTTTGGTTTCTGAGACACTTTGAGATATTTTAAACTAACACTGAACGGATGGCTTCTCCGGGAAAAAGGGAGGCCTCTGCTGTTAACCGTTGAATAAAAGTGGATTTGTAGTTGTAAGTCTGTGGGTTTTATATAGAAATATTAAATAATCACTCGCAAGCCGGTTCTGCTTTGAAATGAATATATTGCTTGTATCTCTGCAGCAAAGAAAGACACTACTGTAGGTTTTATATAGCAATATTAAATGATCACTCATAAGCCGGTTTTGCTTGGAAATGAATATATTGGGTTGGGCTCCCTTCCTTCCTTCCTTCCTGGAGGAGGGGCCAGTGCCAAAGTGGGAGAAGCAGCAGCAGCAGCAACCGGAGCAGCAGCTCAGAGACCCTTGGAGAAGAGCTTGGATTGTCCCCCTCCTCCTCTTCCTCTGCTATCATGTGAGTGACCCCTTTCCCTCCTCCTTCCCTGTTTCCTCCCCCCATACCAGGCCACAACACTTTCGTTTTCAGCCTTCCTTCCTGGTTCTCTGTTGCTGGGCCCAGCAGCGCCTTGAGACACACCACAAGCTCTGCCTGGGGGGGAATCCCCCCCCCCACAAGGCAACCCAGGGGTCTCTGCAAAGCCAGGGGTGAAAGCAAAGCAAGGCGTGGCAGGGGACAGCTAGTAAATAAATAAATAAATCATAGAATCAAAGAGTTGGAGAAATCTTCTTTGTTGATTTCTCCCTTTTTCCACTTCTTGTGCATGTCTCTTATGTCTTTGCGCCTCTGAGAGTGAGCCCACAACAAGAAGACCAACTTGGGAGTGGAGGCAAGAGGCCTTGGAAAGGCTCCCAACACAATGGGAGGCACACTCCTTGCCTACTCTTCCCACTCTCAAGCGAGAGATGTGCAATGGGACACTATGCAACAAAATGTGCAAAATGTTTCTGCTTTGAAAGTGTTGCCCTAAGATCCTAAGATTTCCCTAAGTTCCCAAAAGAATCTAAGAAATGCTATATTATACCATCAACTCTGTATTGACTTGATAATCATATTGAGACACTGATGACGACGTCGTCTGTGTGCATTCAGAAGAAGACCTACGAGCCACTCTCAACACCTTTGCAGAAGCAGACGAGAAGCTCGGTCTATCCTTGAACATCGAGAAAACCAAAGTGCTCTTCCAGCAGACACCAGCCAATCCCCCTGTCACAACAACATCTGTTATAGAACTCCAATATGCTGATGATAACGTAGTCCATGCACATTCAGAAGAAAACAGTCAAGCCACTCTAAACACCTTCGCAGAAGCAGACGAGAAGCTCGGCCTGTCCTTAAACATCGAGGAAACCAAAGTCCTCTTCCAGCAGACACCAGCCAATTCCCCTGTCACAACAACATCTGTTATAGAAATCCAATATGCTGAAGATAACGTAGTCCATGCACATTCAGAAGAAGACAGTCAAGCCACTCTCAACACCTTCGCAGAAGCAGACGAGAAGCTCGGTCTATCCTTGAACATCGAGGAAACCAAAGTCCTCTTCCAGCAGACACCAGCCAACCCCCCTGTCACAACAACATCTGATGATAACGTAGTCCATGCACATTCAGAAGGAGACCTACAAGCCTCTTCCAGCAGTCACCAGCCAATCCCTCTCCAATGCCAGAGATACTGCTTAATGGTGTAATGTTAGAAAATGTGAACGATTCCGGCTCCCTTGACAGCCACCTCTCCACCAAAGTCAACATCGACACCGAAATACAACACCACCTGAGCTCTGCGAGTGCAGCATTTTTCCGAATGAAGCAGTGTTTGAGGACCGGAACATCCGTAGGGAGACCAAGGGGCTTGTTTATAAAGCTATTGTCCTCCCAACCCTGCTATATGCCTGTGAAACGTGGACTGTATACAGACATCAACATTGACACCAAAATACAACACCACCTGAGCTCTGCGAGCGCAGCATTCTTCCGAATGAAGCAGAGAGTGTTTGAGGACCGGGACATCCATAGGGAGACCAAAGGGCTTGTTGATATAGCTATTCTTCTCCCAACCCTGCTATACGCCTGCGAAACGTGGACTGTCTACAGATGTCAACACTGACACTGAAATATAACACCGCCTGAGCTCTGCGAGTGCAGCTTTTTCCCGAATGGAGTAGAGAGTGTTTGAGGACTGGGACATCCATAAGGAGACCAAGGTGCTTGTTTATAAAGCTACTGTCCTTCCAACCCTGCTATATGCCTGTGAAACGTGGACTGTCTACAGATGTCAACACTGACACTGAAATACAACACCGCCTGAGCTCTGCGAGTGCAGCATTTTTCCAAATGAAGTAGAGAATGAGGACCGGGACATCTGTAGGGAGACCAAGGTGCTTATCTATAAAGTTATTCCCCTCCCAACCCTGCTATATACCTATGAAACGTGGACTGTCTACAGATGTCAACACCGACACTGAAATGCAACACCGCCTGAGCTCTGCAAGTGCAGCTTTTTCCCGAATGGAGCAGAGAGTGTTTGAAGACCAGGACATCCGTAGTGATACCAAGGTGCTTGTCTATAAATCTATTATCCTCCCAACCCTGCTATATGCCTGCGAGACGTGGACTGTCTACAGACGTCACATGCAACTTCTGGAACGATTCCATTAGTTTTGCCTCCGGAAAATCCTGCAAATCTCTTGGGAAGACAGGCGGACAAACGTCAGCGTGCTGGAAGAAGCAAAGACCACCAGCATTGAAGCGATGGTCCTCCGCCATCAACTCTGCTGGACCGGCCACGTTGTCCGTATGCCCGACCACCGTCTCCCAAAGCAGTTGCTGTACTCCGAACTCAAGAACGGAAAACGGAATGTGGGTGGGCAGGAAAAGAGAATTCAAAGATGGGCTCAGAGCCAACCTTAAAAACTCTGGCATAGACACTGAGAACTGGGAGCGCTCCAGCTGGAGGTCAGCTGTGACCAGCAGTGCTGCGGAATTTGAAGGGGCACGAATGGAGGGTGAAAGAGAGAAACAGAAAGCCAAATGAATGCTATATTTCCCATACTATAGCAGGTGTGGGCCAGCTTGGGCCCTCCAGGGGTTTTGGACTACAACTCCCACAATTCCTAACAGCCGGTAGGCTGTTAGGAATTGTGGGAGTTGTAGTCCAAAACCCCTGGAGGGAGGGAGGGAGGGCCCAGGCCCAGGCCTGCTGTATAGACTTGATATCCATATGGAGATAGTATGAGATATCAATGAAGAGCAGGCCTAACTCCCACTCCTAAATTAGGGCTGAAAGCTAATCAAGGCAAAGGCCCGCCCTGAGGAGAACAGGCCTCGGCCAGGCCTCAGCGCATGCGCAGAAGCAGCAGGAGGAGGAGGGGCCGCCAGGGGAGGAGCCCCAAGTGAAGCCACGCCCCCTCGCGGTCCCTCCTCCCCCTCCTCCTTCCCACCAATAGGAGGGCGCCCCGGTCTGCCCCCTGCCAATCGGAGGGCCGGCCTTGTGTCTCCCGCAGCCAATGGCCGAAAGGGGGCGGGGCCGGGATGTGTTTATGTTTGTGTTGATGAGAGCGAGGCCTCAGAGAGAGAGAGAGAGAGAACAGGGAGGGAGGGAAGGAGGGCGGGTATGTTTAGCCTGAAGAAGAGAAGGCTGAGAGGAGACATGATGAAGGCCATGTATAATAAATACGTGAGAGGAAGCCACAGGGAGGAGGAGGGAGCAGATCAAGGGTCTGGAGAACAAGCCCTATGAGGAGCGGCTTAAGGAGCTGGGCATGTTTAGCCTGAAGAAGAGAAGGCTGAGAGGAGACATGATGAGAGCCATGGATAAATATGTGAGAGGAAGCCACAGGGAGGAGGGAGCAGATCAAGGGTCTGGAGAACAAGCCCTATGAGGAGTGGCTTAAGGAGCGGGGCATGTTTAGCCTGAAGAAGAGAAGGCTGAGAGGAGACATGATGAGGGCCATGTATAAATATGTGAGAGGAAGCCACAGGGAGGAGGAGGGAGCAGATCCAGGGTCTGGAGAACAAGCCCTATGAGGAGCGGCTGAAAGAGCTGCTGGGCGTGTTTAGCCTGAAGAAGAGAAGGCCGAGAGGAGGCATGATCAGAGCCATGGATCAATACGTGAGAGGAAGCCACAGGGAGGAGGAGGGAGCCAATCAAGGGTCTGGAGAACAAGCCCTATGAGGAGCGGCTGAAAGAGCTGCTGGGCGTGTTTAGCCTGAAGAAGAGAAGGCTGAGAGGAGGCATGATGAGAGCCATGGATCAATACGTGAGAGGAAGCCACAGGGAGGAGGGAGCAGATCAAGGGTCTGGAGAACAAGCCCTATGAGGAGCGGCTTAAGGAGCTGGGCATGTTTAGCCTGAAGAAGAGAAGGCTGAGAGGAGACATGATGAGGGCCATGGATAAATATGTGAGAGGAAGCCACAGGGAGGAGGGAGCAGATCAAGGGTCTGGAGAACAAGCCCTATGAGGAGCGGCTTAGGGAACTGGGCATGTTTAGCCTGAAGAAGAGAAGGATGAGAGGAGACATGATGAGAGCCATGTATCAATATGTGAGAGGAAGCCACAGGGAGGAGGAGGGAGGGAGCTTCCTTTCTGCTTCCCTGGAGACTAGGACGCAAAGGAACAATGGCTTCAAACTACAAGAGAGGAGATTCCATCTGAACATGAGGAAGAACTTCCTGACTGTGAGAGCCGTTCAGCAGTGGAACTCTCTGCCCCGGAGGGAGTGTGGTGGAGGCTCCTTCTTTGGAAGCTTTGAAACAGAGGCTGGATGGCCATCTGTCAGGGGTGATTTGAATGCAATATTCCTGCTTCTTGGCAGAATGGGGTTGGACTGGAGGATGGCCCAGGAGGGGGTCTCTTCCCACTCTTTGATTCTAGGATTCTATGAGGGAGGGAGAAAGGAAGGAAGGAAGGAGGGAGGAAGCCAGGAAGGAAGTCAAGAAGGAAGGAAGCTAGGAAGGAGAAATGCCAGAAAGGAAGTCAAGAAGGAAGGAGTCAAGAAGGAAGGAAGGAAGCCAGGGAGGGAGGAAAGTAGTCAAGAAGGAAGGAAGCCAGGAAGGAGGGATGCAGGAAAGGAAGCCAGGGAGGCAGGAAGGATGGAAGTCAAGAAGGAAGGAAGGAAACCAGGAAGGACACGAGGAAGGTAGGAAGTCAGGAAAGAAGGAAGGAAGCCAGGGAAGACATGAGGAAGGTAGGAAGTCAGGAAAGAAGGAAGGAAGCCAGGAAGGACACGAGGAAGGTAGGAAGTCAGGAAAGAAGGAAGGAAGCCAGGGAGGAAACTAGAAAAGAAGCCAGGAAGGACATGAGGAAGGAAGCCAGGGAGGGAGGAAACCAGGAAGGAAGGAAGCCAGGAAAGAAGGAAGAAAGCCAGGAAGGACACAAGGAAGGAAGTCAAGAAGGAAGGAAGCCTGGGAGGAAGGGAGGAAGCCTGGGAGGAAGGAAGGAAGAAAGCCAGGAAGGACACAAGGAAGGGAGGAAGTCAGGAAAGAAGGAAGGAAGCCAGGGAGGAAACTAGAAAAGAAGCCAGGAAGGACATGAGGAAGGAAGCCAGGGAAGGAGGAAACCAGGAAGGAAGGAAGCCAGGAAAGAAGGAAGAAAGCCAGGAAGGACACAAGGAAGGAAGTCAAGAAGGAAGGAAGCCTGGGAGGAAGGGAGGAAGCCAGGAAGGAAGGAAGGAAGAAAGTCAGGAAGGACACAAGGAAGGGAGGAAGTCAGGAAAGAAGGAAGGAAGCCAGGGAGGAAACTAGAAAAGAAGCCAGGAAGGACATGAGGAAGGAAGCCAGGGAAGGAGGAAACCAGGAAGGAAGGAAGCCAGGAAAGAAGGAAGAAAGCCAGGAAGGACACAAGGAAGGAAGTCAAGAAGGAAGGAAGCCTGGGAGGAAGCCAGGAAGGAAGGAAGGAAGAAAGTCAGGAAGGACACAAGGAAGGGAGGAAGTCAGGAAAGAAGGAAGGAAGCCAGGGAGGAAACTAGAAAAGAAGCCAGGAAGGACATGAGGAAGGAAGCCAGGGAGGGAGGAAACCAGGAAGGAAGGAAGCCAGGAAAGAAGGAAGAAAGGCAGGAAGGACACAAGGAAGGAAGTCAAGAAGGAAGGAAGCCTGGGAGGAAGGGAGGAAGCCAGGAAGGAAGAAAGTCAGGAAGGACACAAGGAAGGGAGGAAGTCAGGAAAGAAGGAAGGAAGTCAGGAAAGAAGGAAGGACGCCAGGGAGGAAGGAGTCAAGAAGTAAGGAAGCCAAGGAGGAAGGAAGGAAGCCAGGAAACAAGGAAGAAAGCCAGGAAGGACACAAGGAAGGAAGGAAGTCAAGAAGGAAGGACACAAGGAAGGAAGGAAGCCAGGGAGGGAGGAAAGAAGTCAAGAAGGAAGGAGGGATGCCAGGAAGGAAGCCAAGAAGGAAGGAAGCCAGGAACAACAACAACAACAGCAAACCTTTATATCCCGCTGTCTCACCCGGAGGGTCTCTGCGTGGTTTCCAGGTAACATCATCAATCCATACAAAGGAAGCAGCATAAACATCACATTAACAAGACAACATAAGCATATTAAAAAATCCCAATAGCACACGAATATTTGAAATAATCCTGCCTGTTCAAGGCAACTTAAAGGCTGGCCGAGGCTAGTGCGATTTTAGAGGGCCCGGGAAATTAGGTGGAGTCTGTGGCTGTTCATTTCCGGGGCCGAAGAGGAGGAAGTCCCCTGGGTAATTGATAGAAGAAGAAGACATGGCCGATTTCAGCCGCCTCTGGGGCAGAGCGAGAACTAGTCGTTCTCAAAGGTTTGTTTAAACCACCAGGTCTTCAGGCTCTTACAAAAGGAGGGGAGGGGTGGGGCCTGTCTTATTTCTCCAGGAAGGGCGTTCCAGAGGCGGGGGGCCACCACCGAGAAGGCCCTCTCTCTCGTCCCCACCAACCGTGCTTCTGACGGTGGTGGGAGCCAGAGGAGGGCCTCTCTGGAACATTTTAAAGTTCACACCAATTCATAGAAGGAAGGAAGTCAAGAAGAAAGGATGCCAGGAAGGAAGGACACTAGGAAGGAAGGAAGCCAGGGAGGAAAGAAGTCAAGAAGGAAGGATGCCAGGAATAAAGCCAAAAAGGAAGGAAGCCAGGAAGGAAACCAAGGCGGAAGGAAGCCAAGAAGGAAGGAAGCCAGGAAGAATGGACGCCAGAAAGGAAGCCAGGAAGGAAGGAAGCCAGGAAGGAAGGATGCCAGGAAGGAAGGAAGCCAGGAAGGATGGAAGGAAGCCAAGAAGGAAGGAAGCCAGGAAGGACACCAGGAAGGAAGGAAGCCAAGAAGAAAGGAAGCCAGGAAGGAAGGACACCAGGAAGGAAGGAAGGAAGGAAGTCAAGAAGGAAGGATGCCAGGAAGGAAACCAAGGAGAAAGGAAGCCAAGAAGGAAGGAAGCCAGGAAGGAAGGATGCCAGGAAGGAAGGACGCCAGGAAGGAAGGACGCCAGGAAGGACACCAGGGAGGAAGGAAGCCAGGGAGGAAGGAAGCTAAGAAGCCAAGGGAAGGAAGGAAGCCAGGAAGCCTAGAGTTCTGAGAGACTTCATGGGCCATCCAGACCAACTCCATTCTACCAAGAATCAGGAAAATCGCATTCAAAACACTACCAACAGATGACCATCCAGCCTGTGTTTCAAAACCTCCAAAGAAGGAGCCTCCACCACACTCCAAGGCAGAGTTGTAACATGAAGGTAAACAGCAACCTGCAGATCCAGAACCCAAGCCCAACACGAAAGCGGCAGCGACAAGACGCAAGGCACGAAACCAACACTTTGCCTACTGCAAAGTTCTTCCATTTCAGTGCCTACTTTTATCTTACAACTCATCATCCGATGATGAGCTGCCCTCCACCCCGTCCTCATCACTTGCAGCTGGCTTAACTTCTTCACCTGAATGCCGACGCCCATCCCTCCAACTCTTCCACCTCTTGTCAAGACTTAGTTCTCTCCAAGAATCCCCAGTATCTCCCGATTGCCAATCCCCACCACCAGAAAACCCCGCAAACGTGTCACTAGACGTTGGTTGAGTACACACACCTTAGTCCAACCCAGTGATTCCTCCTCATCCCCATCACTCCCAGACCCATCATTCCCAGAGAAACCCATGAAATCCTCCTCTTCTGTGGGAGCAGTAAGTATCTCCCGGATCTTCTTCCTCTGTCGCTCCTCATCCGATTCCTGCTCCCGAGTAACCCTCTTAGTTCCCCTATTCCCATCCGCTGTATCTCCTTTCTCCTCCTCACTCGTTTCACTCTCAGAAAACCCTTCGAAGGAATCTTCATCTGTGGGTGACATAAGTATCTCCCGGATCCTCTGCTGATCCTCATCTAACTCTGGAGCACTCCTTTTCCCTCTTCTAGCATTGTACTGGTACAGCTGTACCAGGAGCTTCAATTTTATTTGCTTTGAATTAAATGTTTGCTTGCAGCCCAAAGTTCCTGGGATTCTGCAGATAGGTGGCTTCCTTTGGTTGCAGTCATAGGGCAAGTCACCTGTCCATCATCGTTAAGTTTTGGTTCCTCCCCTTGCTTAGGGCAATTGGGAAGGGAAGGGAGCCATTTTTTAGTCAGTCTCAGCAAGGACGTGTACAAGCTTCTCCTGTACAAAAGCTTCAACTCTTAAGACTTTCCGGGGGAGAACAGTTTTAAGAGCACCCAAAGATCTCCAAAGATTTCCAGGGAAACAGCCCTAAAGCTTTGAAGAATTTCGGAGGGTAAACAGTTTTGGAAGACCAAAGAACTCCAGTTGGAGAATATCTAAGCCTTTACTGGTAGGTCCACTCGGTGCTCGAGACGCAGTTCGACCCGGTAGCGGAGCCCACGTCAGTAAGGATTAGATTACAGTCAGCCTGGGAGAAGTTAAAAAGGGATTTTCCTTTAAAGCAAAGAATTCGTTATTGAAGACAATTGCCTGTCCTTCGTGGACAAGATTAGGAAGCCATAAAAGCCTGGAATCATTTGTTTAACTTTCTGAAGACAAGAGAAGTTTCTGTTTGATTGTTCATTAATAAAGGACTTTGTTATACTTCACAAGCCATCTAAAGACTATTTGTGGTGGAAAACCTCTGAGAACTTCTCTTCGGGGGCCCCTGGCTCAAGTCACACATCCTATTTAAAGACAATTACTTACAGGCCCAGCGCGCGACAGAACAAGCACCCTTACTACCAGTTGCAGTGTTGCAAACAGACTCTACTACAACACAAGGTCCTTAGGCACTGCACCCAGTGTGCCACTCACCACTGGAACCACCTTGACTGTCTTTGCAGTTCGATCTTTAAATCCTCATATTGTGTCAGTCTATTATTATTATTATTATCTATATATATAAAATGGAAAAGGGCGTCGTAAGGGGCCGCAAAACGCGAAAACCCCCGGACGAAAAAGCACCAAACTTGGCGGACGCATACCTCAAACCACAAGGTATGCACAACACTCATCACAACACAAAAAAGAAACATTACAACAAACTCACCATCACAAAAAGATACAGAGCATGCGCAGAGGCATCCCGGCGCGAGCCGTCCGGCACGCACACATTACTGGACCACGTTCCCTCCGCGCATACGCCATCCTTCCCTCCTCCTCCTCCTCCTCCTCCTCCGCCGCCCACGCCCCCTCCGAGAAATCCATGAAAGAGGGAGGGAAAGAAAGAAGGAAGGAAGGAGGTAGAAAAGTAGGAAAGGAGAGAAAGAGGGAGGGAAAGAAAAAGGGGGGAGGAAGGAAAGTTAGAGAAGGAAGGAGAGAAAGAAAGAAAAAAGGGAAAGAAGGAAGGAAAGAAGGAGCGAAGGAAGGGGGGAAGATTTAGAGAAAGAGGGAGGGAAGGAAAGATGGAAAGAGAAGGAAGAAAAGAGAGACAGCAGAAGAGAAAAAGGAAGAAGGAAGGAAAGGAGCGAAGGAAGGGGATAAGATGTAGAGAAAGAGGGAGGGAAGGAAAGAGAGAAGGAAGAAAAGAGACAGCAGAAGAGAAAAAGGAAGAAGGAAGGAAAGAGGGAGCGAAGGAAGGGGGAAGATGTAGAGAATGAGGGAGGGAAGGAAAGATGGACAGAGAGGAGGAAGAAAAGAGAGCAGAAGAGAAAAAGGAAGGAAAGAGGGAGCGAAGGAAGGGGATAAGATGTAGAGAAAGTGGGAGGGAAGGAAAGAAGGAAAGAGAGAAGGAAGAAAAGAGAGAGCAGAAGAGAAAAAGTAAGAAGGAAGGAAAGAGGGAGCGAAGGAAGGGGGGAAGATGTAGAGAAAGAGGGAGGGAAGGAAAGAGAGAAGGAAGAAAAGAGAGACAGCAGAAGAGAAAAAGGAAGAAGGAAGGAAAGGGAGCGAAGGAAGGGGATAAGATGTAGAGAAAGAGGGAAGGAAGGAAAGAAGGAGAGACAGCAGAAGAGAAAAAGGAAGAAGGAAGGAAAGAGGGAGCGAAGGAAGGGGATAAGATGTAGAGAAAGAGGGAGGGAAGGAAAGGAGGAAAGAGAGAAGGAAGAAAACAGAGACAGCAGAAGAGAAAGAAAAAGAGGGAAGGAAGGAAAGCGATAGAGAAGGAAGGAAGGAGAGAAGGAAAGACGGGAAGGAAGGAAGGAAGGAGGGAAAGAAGGGGAGATAGGGGGAAGGTTGGCCACAGCAACACGTGGCAGGTACAGCTAGTTATCATCATCATCATCATCCAGATCCGTCATTGGAGGGAGTGGCGGCCATTTTGGAAAATACATGCAAACCAAACAGATGGATGAGATTCATAGAAACGTTGGCTTTCATTCTATGTAGAGGAAGCCAACTTTCCAGGGCCGCCCGAGCCTTGTCATCTGCGCACACCTTGCACTCGGCGTGTGATGGCGTGCCGGAACGGGGCCATTTGTCACGGGCCTTGCTGACGGGAGAAAGAAATCATCCTGAAGCCACTGCAATCGATCCACTGGACACAGTATTAAAAAGTAAATGGAAGGAGCCCGTCATTCACGAGTCACGTCTCCAAGTGAGTCATTGTCGAGCCCAGGCTGGAACTCGAGCCAACAGGGTTTATTCATTTGTCGTGTCAGGGCAAACAGTCCATTGTATTAGAATTCTAACAACACAAAACCAACAAACAGACAAAATGCAAAATTTGTGAGTTTGGTAGTGGATTAGATGTCCTTTGACCAGTCTCTGGCCCCTTGGCGTGCCTCTGGTGTTGCCTCAAGGAGGTCCTCCCTGGTGCATCATGTGGCAGGTGGTCAGGAGTTGGCTCTTCTTCTCCGCACTCGCATGTCGTGGATTCCACTTGGTGGCCCCATTTCTTGAGGTTGGCTCTGCATCTCGTGGTGCCAGAGCGCAGTCTGTTCAACGCCTTCCAAGTCGCCCCGTCTCCTGGAGGGAGTCTCTCATTTGGTCGTTCTTCTGTTTCCGCCATCTGCTTCTTTGGAACTCAACAAAAAAGCTCCTGTTCGGTAGCTGATTTCCTTGAGCGGTGATGGCATGATCATCAGCATAGATTAATCTCTCTGTCCCTTCTGGCAGTGGCTGGTCATCTGTGTAGATGTTGAACATGGATGGAGCAAGCATGCTCCCCTGAGGCAGGCCGTTCTTCTGTTTCCGCCCTCTGCTTCTCTGGCCCTGGAACTCAACAAAAAAGCTCCTGTTCTGTAGCAGATTTCCTATGAGGCGGGTGAGGTGGTAGTCGTCCAGTCTTCTGTGTGCCCAGGGGGGAGTCTCTCATTGGGTATCAGCCATTGATTGAGGCTCTGGGTTTGAGCCTGCCACTTTTGGACTCTCGCTTGCTGGGGTGTTCCAGCGAGTGTCTCTGTAGATCTAAGAAAACTATGTCTAGATTTAAGTCGTTGACATGCTGGCTGATACCCAAACAAGGAACGAGCTGGAGATGTCTCTGCCTTGGTCCTTTCGCTATTGGCTGCTACTTCCTGGCAGGTGTCAGGTGGTGCGATACCGGCTAAGCAGTGTAATTTCTCCAGTGGTGTAGAGCGCAGACACCCCGTGATAATGCGGCATGTCTCATAAAGAGCCACGTCCACTGTTTTAGCGTGGTGAGATGTGTTCCACACTGGGCATGCATACTCAGCAGCAGAGTAGCACAGCGCAAGGGCAGATGTCTTCACTGTGTCTGGTTGTGATCCCCAGGTTGTGCCAGTCAGCTTTCGTATGATATTGTTTCTAGCACCCACTTTTTGCTTGATGTTCAGGCAGTGCTTCTTGTAGGACAGAGCACGGTCCAGAGGGACTCCCAGGGATTTGGGTGCACCGCAATGCTCCTGTGGGATTCCTTCCCAAGTAAGAGCTCAGGATGCTTGTCTGTTCTTAAGGTGAAAAGCACATATCTGTGTTGTAGATGAGTTAGTGATCAGCTGGTTTTCCCTGTAATAGGCAGTAAGAGCACCTAGAGCTTCGGAGAGCTTCTGTTCAACCATCTCAAAACTCCCTGCTTGAGCGGTGATGGCACGATCATCAGCATAGAGGAAACTCTCTGTCCCTTCTGGCAGTGGCTGGTCATTTGTGAAGATGTTGAACATGGATGGAGCAAGCACGCTCCCCTGAGGCAGGCCGTTCTCCTGTTTCCGCCCTCTGCTTCTCTGGCCCTGGAACTCAACAAAAAAGCTCCTGTTCTGTAGCAGGTTTCCTATGAGGCGGCTGAGGTGGTCGTCCTTGGTGATACTATACATTTTTCTCAGGAGGAGGCGGTGTTGGTTCACAGTCTCATAAGCCGTGGACAGGTCTATGAAGACAACCAACAGGGTGATACAGTAACCAATGGGATTTTGCTAAATGTCCTTTGAGCAGTCGCTGGCCCCTTGGAGTGCCTCTGGCGTCCTCCGTGGTGCATGTGGCCGTGCATTGTAGTCGGTGGTCTGTGGTTTGCTCTTCTCCACACGCGCATGTCACCCATTTCTTCTGGTGGTGCTTCCATTGCTGGCGGTTACTTCCCGGCGGATGTCAGGTGGTGCAATACCGGCTAATCAGTGAAATTTCTCCAGTGGTGTAGAGCACAGACATCCTGTGATAATGCACCATGTCTCATGTTTTAGCGTGGTGAGATGTGTTCCACACTATGGCCACCCCATGGACATGTCCAAGAGCCCTGATAATGCCCTCCACAGACATCCCAGTGTTCCTTACTCTCTCCATTGGAGTGGAATTTGCATGACCCCCTCCCACTGCGTCTCTCTTAACACTTTCCTATTCTTTTCTATGGCACACAACCAACAAAGGAATTGATCAGCAACTGAACATACTAGAGAAGTTTGGGGAGGACTCACGATGTAAGCCACCCTTTCGTGACCCCAGCATGACAAACTCTTGGGATGTATAGTTCACTTGCAATCTAAGATCACTCTGAATTCCACCAATGATGGACCTGGAACTAACTTGGCACAAATGAACCATGTGATGCACATAGAGCCCCCGTGACCAGCAAAAAATACTGGAGGTCAGATACTGAAAATTCACCTTGATTTGGAGAGTTGTAGTTCACCTACATCCAGAGAGCACTGTGAACCCAAACACCAATGGATCTGGATCAAACTTGGCACACAGACCTGATATGCCGAAATTTGATGACTGGAGGGGTTTGGTGGGAACTGACCTTCTTTTCTGGGAGTTGTAGTTCACACACAACCAGAGAAACTGTGACCTTCGCCGATGATGATGGACCTTGGACCAAACTTGGTGCACATGACTAACTCAACCTGCTGGAGAGGTTTGAAGGGACTGAATTGTAGTTTACCCTACAGCCAGAGAGCACACTGAATCCCACTGATGATGCATCTACATCGAACTTGCCCAACATAACAAACTTGAAGTATTGAGGGAGTTTCTCAGGGTTAACCTAGCATGATGGGAGTTGTAGTTCATCCACATCCTTATGCATTTTGGACTATTAAAATATTGACTTTTTCAAATACTGTGTTCCCAAGCTAGTAGTAGTAGGCCGAAACAGCAATCCTTTAAACCGCGGATACGGAAACCCATTGGGTCCCCGTATCCGTGAGTCAACGGATAGCTTCGAAATTGGTGTCATTCTTCTCCTGGGAGAATTCTAAGACTAATGGCTATCTTGGTTTCGCTCCGCTAACCCCTCCGCCCCGGGAATAACCATTTTTGCCTCCAAAACCTCAACCTGGAGCCCAGCTGTCTTCCTGAAGATACTGCCGTGTTGCCACCATTTTGTGGATGCCCAGGGAACCTGATGATCCTGGGAAACTGTCACGGTCACCCCATAGGATCCCCAAGATGTCAACGGGCCACCTTGGTCCTTGGTGAGGAGGGATCTATAGTTCTCTCCGAGGATCTTGATCTCCAGCTCTGGTAGTCACCTCCTAAGAACTCTGAGGACTCTGGGACACCTTTTCCAACTTGCCTCTCATGGATTTTACAGCTTTTATCAATAGGTTCTTGTGGGTTTTTTCGGGCTATAGAGCCATGTTCTAGAGGCATTTCTCCTGACGTTTCGCCTGCATCTATGGCAAGCATCCTCAGAGGGAGTGAGGTCTGTTGGAAGTATTTATTTGGTACACTTGTATACCGCTAATATCTCAGCCTGTGCGGCGACTCATTGCGGTTTACAACATATTTAAAAATACAATATTCACTTTAAAAATATAAAATAAAATATAAAAATACATACATATACATACATAGTATTGGGCCACCAATACAGACCGGAACATCTCATAGTTAAAGTCGTAATCCAATTCGTTATCCTTGATTGCTAGTCCATGATCAAAACATCATCACATCGGAATTAGTTGAAAACTTGCTCGAACATCCAAGTTTTCAGTTTTTTCCGAAATGCCATTAGCGAGGTGGCTGATCTTATTTCAGTAGGGAGGGCATTCCAAAGCCGGGGGGCCACCACAGAAAAGGCCCTATCTCTCGTTCCCGCAAGCCGCACCTGTGAAGCAGGCGGGATGGAGAGAAGGGCTTCTCCTGAAGATCTTAGGGTCCTGGTGGGCTGATAGGCCGAGATACGTTCGGATAGGTATGTAGGGCCAGAACCGTTTAGGGCTTTAAAGGTCAAAGCCAGCACTTTGAATTGGGCTCGGTAGCTAATCGGTAGCCAGTGGAGCTGGTACAGCAGAGGAGTTGTATGCTCCCTGCGCCCTGCTCCTGTTAATACCATGGCTGCCGCCCGTTGGACTAATTGGAGCTTCCGGGCCGTCTTCAAAGGCAACCCCACGTAGAGAGCGTTGCAGTAGTCAAGGCGGGATGTAACCAGAGCGTGGACTACCGTGGCCAAGTCAGACTTCCCAAGGTACGGTCGCAGTTGGCGCACGAGTCTTAACTGTGCGAATGCTCCCCTGGTCACCGCCGAAACCTGGGGATCCAGGCTCAGCGATGAGTCCAGGATCACACCCAAACTGCGAACCTGTGTCTTCAGGGGGAGTGCGACCCCGTCTAACACAGGCTGTAACCCTATGCCCTGTTCGGCCTTGCGACTGACCAGGAGTACCTCTGTCTTGTCTGGATTCAATTTCAATTTGTTCGCCCCCATCCAGACCGTCACAGCGGCCAAGCACCGGTTCAGGACCTCGACAGCCTCCTTAGTAGCGGGTGGGAAGGAGTGACAGAGCTGGACATCATCTGCGTACAGATGACACCGTACCCCGAAACTCCGGATGATCTTGCCCAGCGGCTTCATGTAGATGTTAAACAACATGGGGGACAGTATTGAACCCTGAGGAACCCCACAAAACAAAGGTTGTGGGGTAGAACAGGAGTCCCCCAGTGACACCTTCTGAGACCGACCCTCGAGGAATGACCGGAGCCACTGCAAAACAGTACCTCCGAGACCCATTCCCGCGAGGCGTCCCAGAAGGATACCGTGGTCGACGGTATCGAAGGCCGCTGAGAGGTCGAGTAGCACCAACAGGGACACACTCCCCCTGTCGAGCTCCCGACGGAGATCATCCACTAAGGCGACCAAGGCTGTCTCGGTACCGTGTCCCGGCCTAAAGCCAGACTGTGCCGGGTCTAGATAATCCGTGTCTACCAAGAATGCCTGGAGTTGTGAGGCCACCACACGTTCCATGACTTTGCCCAAAAAGGGAAGATTGGAAACAGGCCGATAGTTTACCAATTGAGTGGGGTCCAGTGATGGTTTCTTCAACAGCGGTTTTATCACAGCTTGCTTTAAGCTGGCTGGAAAAATGCCTTCCCGAAGGGAGGCATTAACCACCACCTTAACCCACTCGGCCAATCCCCCTCTGGCCTCCTTTAGAAGCCAGGATGGGCAGGGGTCTAGGATGCATGTGGTAGCTCTCATTCCTCCAAGCACCTTGTCCACATCCTCGGTTTGAACCAATTGAAATGAATCCATCAAAATCGGACAAGCAGATGCTCGTGTTACATCCTCAGAGACTGCCGTTAATATGGTGTCCAGTCCAGAGCGGATCAAAGCGACTTTGTCTGTAAAGAACCGAGCAAAAGCTTCACAGCGAGCTGCCGCGTCATCAGGGCACCCATCCTGAATGGTGGGTTTTAAAAGGCCTCTGACAACTCGGAACAGTTCAGCCGGACGGTTCTTTGCAGACGCAATAGTGGCCGCAAAGAAAGTTTTCTTTGCGGCTCTTATTGCCGCGGCATATGACCTTAAAAAGGACACAAACCGTGTTCGGTTTGGCTCGCTCGGATCCGAACGCCACACGCTCTCTAGTTCCCTCTTCTTTCGCTTCAACACCGCCAGCTCCTCAGTAAACCAAGGAGCTGGTTTAGTTCGGCTACTTGAGAGGGGACGTTCTGGAGCGATCGTGTCTATTGCCCTGGTCATCTCCCCATTCCAGAGAGCGACCAGGGCATCAACAGGATCACCAACCGAGGTGGCGGGGAAATCCCCAAGAGCCATCAGGAATCCTTCCGGATCCATAAGCCTCCTGGGGCGGACCAATTTAATAGGTCCTCCACCTCTGCGGAGGTTAGGGGGCGCAGTAAGTCTAAAGCTGACCAGGTGGTGGTCGGTCCATGGCAACGGAGAGATGGATAACTCCTCAACACTGCCACCTTCCTCCCATCCCTGGCAGAAAACCAAGTCCAATGTATGTCCAGCACTGTGGGTGGGGCCAGATACTTGTTGGGACAGACCCATGGTCGCCATGGTAGACATGAAGTCCTGAGCCGCTCCCGTTAGGGCCGCCTCGGCGTGGACGTTGAAGTCCCCCAGCACAAGCAGCCGTTGGGACTCCAATGCCAGGTCCGAGACTACCCCCGCTAGCTCAGGTAGGGAGACTGTAGTGCAGCGAGGTGGACGGTACACTAACAGAATCCCTAATCTGTCCCGGTCACCCACCCTCAGGTGGACGCATTCAAAATTTGTTGACTGCGGGATGGGGGTCCTGGTCAGAGAAATGGAATCTCTATAGACTACTGCAACCCCGCCTCCCCGCCCTCCGGATCTCGGTTGATGCTGCACAGAGAACCCGGGTGGACAAAGCTGGGTCAAGTTTACACCTCCAGCTTCGTCCAGCCAGGTCTCTGTGATGCACGCCAGATCTGCCCGTTCATCCAGGATTAAATCCTGGATGAAAGTTGTTTTACCATTGACAGATCTGGCGTTCAACAGCACCACTTTCAATCCTGAGGGACCGCCATCCTGGTTACACCTACTTACCGTATCAGGAGACCGATTTGGGATTACTAATGTTGTTCCACGTTCCCTAGGCCGAATTAAAGGTCTCCTTTTCCCGTATCTCCCCTTCCCCACCACGACTTCTATGGGGGCTCCTCGGTTAACGGAAGCCTCTCCCTCCTCCATGACGCATTTGATGCTTATAATAATAAACCAAGGATCATTGCGGTTTGCATGCCATGTTACAGTTTCAGTTTGCCATAGCTTTGCCTTCCAAGTGGTCTTCGGTCCTGTTAGGCTGTATTCGAGTTCCCTCGTGCTATTCCATTTCTTCTTACCCACATATGCAATTAGCAACCAAATTAACAGATGCCAAGAAGTAGATGGTGGCATGAGTAGTAATTGTTAAGCACAGTCAGGGCAGGGTTAAGCTGTTGAAATACAGATGGAACTTATTTCAGCACAACACAGTAGAACAACAAATAAATGCGATGGCTTAAATTAACCCAAGGTGTTAACTAAAGTGCGTCATGGAGGCCTGATTCAACACTAGCTGTATCAATCGAATTAAAGTGCTATAGTTGGTTAAGTGCACAAAGAAGTAGTTTAAAGTGCTAATGGCATAAAGTGCAAGATCACAACAATTAATAAAATACACGATGTAACCAACTGGTCATGGAATCAAGATTAGTTAGCAACCATCAGGAACGGTCAGCACAAATTAAGATGGTCAACATAGACTACAATAATAGTCAATAAAAGCAGAGGTAATTGGCACCGTCAAGAATGATTAGCACACTCAAAAATAGATAGCAAGGTTAAGAAAGATTAAGGTGCTAAAGCTCATATAAAATAATAGTCCACTGATGTAATAGGTTAAGGTGCTGATAGTATAAATGCTAGTAACCCACAAAATTGGAGACAATGAGATGCCGGAAGATGGCAATAATTAAACCAAAACAAGGATGGCCCACACGGTTTTCCGGATTTGGTGGGTTGCCCGGCGAGATGATAAAAACTCGAGCAATGGCGGCGGATTACTCCCAGAGGGATGGAGGAGCTGGGGCGCTGGAAAACGGCAGATCAGCGAACCGGCGCAATGAAGAACTCCCTCGAACGCCAGGCCGGACGTCCTTAATTGTTGGGCCGGAGCCGGAGCCGGAACGCCGGGCTGATGACCGAGCACCGGGTGGGTGACAGGAAGGGACGACCAAGTGTCCGGCAGAGCCGGGGCCAACGCGTCGGGCCACGGCAGGCAGCAAGCACACGGGAGACCGGCGCGCCAGAGATCGATGCGCCGGAGGCCCAACCAAGCGCCAAGTCGAACGGCAGCAACTGGGGCCGCGAAGGGTTGGCGGGGCAGGCGCGCCAAGGACCACAGCAACAGTTCCACAACGGAGGCCCTGCAGGACACCAGGCCAGAGGCACTAGCGGCCGATGGAATCAAGGCCAAACGCCGGCTGGGGTTATTGAAGGGTCGCGTCAATTGCCGCGGTAGCAGCACCGGCTGGGCAGGGGGCTACTCACCCTTCACAGCTCCCTGAGAAGGGGAAGGCTCCCACCGTGGCCTTAGCTACGATGATGGTGGTGGCAGTGTCAGCAGCAATGGCGGCAGCAGCTCTCACCCGGTTGCTTGTCCCCTCCCGGGGGCAGCTCTGCCGCGGCCCAATCGGTTGGCAGAGTGGCGGTAAAGGCCCAGCTGGAACACGCGGCGCTCGTGGCGGCGGCCTCAGAGGCGGCTTTGGCAACAGCACAGGCCCTGACACGTCCCTCCTCAGCACTCTGAGGAGGGGATGGACTCTGGCAGCAATTTCGCTGCGGCAAGGGCGACCGCAGCAGCGGCAACAACAGCGGTCTGTCTGTCTATCTCCTCTCGGTCTCCAGCACTGAGTTCTCAAGAAGTAACTACACAAATAGATGTCAAAGGAGCAACTTCGTAGGAGTAGCTCCAAGCACTGAGTTCTCCAGAAGCAGCTACACCAATAGATATCGAAGGAGCAACTTCGCAGGAGTAGCTCCAAGCACTGAGTTCTCAAGTTCTCAAGAAGCAGGCAGGATGATAGTAAGGTGCAGCTGGGAGGCAGAGGTTTTAAAGCCTCCTTTCCTGGCTTGCTTATCTCACCAGTGTGGAGGCGAGGCAGCCAGGACGCCGATCCTCTCCTGTTCTTGCAGGCCAAATGATAGTTTGGAAGTAGGAAAATGGGTTTATATATCTGTGGAATGACCAGGGTGGGACAAAGGACTTTTGTCTGCTGGAGCTAGGTGTGAATGTTTCAACTGACCACCTTGATTAGCATGAAAATTAGTTGAAACATTCACACCCAGCTCCAGCAGACAAAAGTCCTTTGTCCCACTGGTGTACCGTCCACCCCGCGACTCAGCAGTTTCCCTGCCTGAGCTAGCAGACGTGGTCTCCTATTTGGCCCTGGTCTCCCAGCGCATGATTGTGCTGGGGGACTTTAACATCCATGCAGAGACCTCATTAACAGGGGCAGCTCAGGACTTCATGGTCTCCATGACGACCATGGGGCTATCACAAGTTATAGCTGGACCCACCGATCAGTCCTTTGTCCCACCCTGGTCTTTCCACAGATATATAAACCCCTTTTCCTAGTTCCAACAGACCTCACAACCTCTGAGGATGCTTGCCATAGATGCAGGCGAAACGTCAGGAGAAATGCCTCTAGAACATGGCTCTATAGCCCGAAAAAACCCACAAGAACCTAGTGATTCCAGCCATGAAAGCCTTCGACAATCCATTTAACTTTTATCAACTTTGATCAACTTTTGGAAACTTTCTGGAACTCTTTCCCCAAGCCCCATGGAGTCCCGTTCATGACTTAGGGGGATATATGATTTCACGATATTGGATCCTCTATGGACTTTGGTGGGTGGGATGGGTTTATATGAACCCCCTTTCCCCCTTTTCCCTTATGAATCCCATATATGCGCTTATGTATAAAAATATGGAAAGCCACCCTTTCGTGACCCCAGCATGACAAACTCTTGGGAAATTCTTTCCTATTTCCTGAGGTGAATTCCCTATTGACTTAAGGACTCCAACATAGACTTATTGCATGATAATAACAATGGTGCGTCCTGCGTCTCGGAGCACGACCACCCAGGAAGGCACCCCATGGTGAACCTGGTCACTTGTCAACAATGGGACATTGTTGGAAGAGTGGGAAGAGACCTCCTGGGCCATCATCCAGTCCAACCCCATTCTGCCAAGAAGCAGGAATATTGCATTCAAAGCACCCCTGACAGATGGCCATCCAGCCTCTGCTTAAAAGCTTCCAAAGAAGGAGCCTCCACCACACTCCCTCCGGGGCAGAGAGTTCCACTGCTGAACGGCTCTCACAGTCAGGAAGTTCTTCCTCGTGTTCAGATGGAATCTCCTCTCTTGTAGTTTGAAGCCATTGTTCCATTGCGTCCTAGTCTCCAGGGAAGCAGAAAGGAAGCTTGCTCCCTCCTCCTCCCTGTGACTTCCTCTCACATATTTATCCATGGCTATCATATCTCCTCTCAGCCTTCTCTTCTCCTTAAGCCGCTCCTCATAGGGCTTGTTCTCCAGACCCTAGATCCTTTGAGTCGCCCTCCTCTGGACACATTCCAGCCTGTCAATATCTCTCTTGAATTGTGGTGCCCAGAATTGGACACAATATTCCAGGTGTGGTCTAAACAAGGCAGAATAGAGCATGGGGAGCATGACTTCCCTAGATCTAGACACTAGGCTCCTCTTGATGCAGGACAACATCCCATTGGCTTTTTTTGCCGCCACATCACGTTGTTGGCTCATGTTCAACTTCCTCCCCACGAGGACTCCAAGATCTTTTCCACACGTCCTGCTCTCGAGCCAGGTCTCATTGTCCCCCATTCTGTATCTTTGCATTTCATTTTTCCTGCCCAAGTGGAGTCTCTTGCATTTGTCACTGTTGAACTTCATTTTGTTAATTTTGGCCCATCTCTCTCATCTGTCAAGATCCCTTTGAGTCCTGCTCCTGTCCTCTGGACTATTGGCTATCCCTCCCAATTTGGTGCCGTCTGCAAACTTGATGATCCTGCCTTCTAGCCCTTCATCTAAGTCATTCATAAAGATCCTGAACAGGACCGGGCCCAGGGGGGAACCCTGCTTGAGGCACTCCACTTGTCACTTCTTTCCAGGATGAAGAGGAAGCCTTGGTGAGCAGGACTCTGATTGGTCCTGGCCTCAGGCAAAGACCCCTAAATTCTTGCTCGATGTCATTTATACCTTCAGCAGATCTTTGTGGATGCAAACTGGCTGAAGAACTGGGTCAGCACCTGGACATTGGGTTGTGCAGCCGGACACAGGGCCCGGTTGTCTTGCACTGCCTCCTCCATCCTCCACGGCCGCAGATGAGGCAGCCGACCTCAGTTGCTCGGACAGCGTCCTCAGATGAGTCTTGGCGACATGAGTCAACAGATCTTCACAACGAGGGAAATGAGCCCAGGGAAGGTTCTATTTGTGTCCTCAACTTCGGGGAAACGATCTGTCTGGGTCTCCCTAAGAATGATGGCGCTGTTTACAGTGATTCAGCCATCGCCTTCCGCCTTCCTGTTGATATCATTACATCGGCCCGTTGGGTGCACCATCTGATAGACGGGATTGATGGACGGATAAATAACCAGCCATCAAAAGCGCTTTGACAGCTGATAGGATCAGAAGCAGTCGCCTGGCAAATGCAGCTGGATTCACGTTGTCTGATCTTTTGGGCAGACGTCCGGTTTCACCCGTGTTGGGCTTCGTCTGTCCACAATTCTCTAAGGATAGAGAACTTCCTTCATAGAATCCAGTCCAACCCCATTCGGCCAAGAAGCAGGACAATCGCATTCAAAGCACCCCCGACAGATGGCCATCCAGCCTCTGTTTAAAAGCCTCCAAAGAAGGAGCCTCCACCACTCTCCAGGGCAGAGAGTTCCACTGCTGAACAGCTCTCACAGTCCAGTTCTTCCTCCTTCCCTGGAGGTTTTTAAGCAGAGGTTCGATGTCCATCCAACAGGAGGGATCGGATGGTGTCCTCTATCCTGGTGGAAAGGGGTTGCAATGGATGACCCTTTGGGAGTCTCTCCCAACCCTAGAATCATCTATATATATAAGGAACTTCAGGTCGTAATTAGGCGGTCAAAAACGGCTAAACCACCGGACGAAATCTCACCACATTTGCCCTGCTTCCCCCAAGGTATGACCAACAACCCTCCAAACACCAATACGCAACAACACAAATGCACAATACCCGAAAAACACGGAGCATGCGCAGAGGCCTCGGGAGGAAAACGATGAGGAAGGACTCCATTTCCCAGCTTCCCCCGCACCCAAATCTCCCTCCGCATGCGCACTGCCGTCTGCCTGCCTCCCTCTACACGAGCCCAGCCTGAGAAAGCCCACCAGACCGATGGAAGCACTCACGCTCGGGGAGGCCATGGGGGCTGCGGGGGGCCGCCGAGGGCAACGAAAACGACACGAAACGGGAGGGAGAGAAAGAGGGAAAGAAGGAGGGAAGGAGAGAAAGAAGGAAAGAAAGAAAGATACAGAAAGGAGGAAAGAGGGAAAGAAGGAGGGAAGGAAAGAAAGGTAGAGAAGGAAGGAAAGAGAGAAGGAAATAAAAAATGAAAGAAAGAAGGAAGGAGAGAAGGAATGAAAGAGGGAAGGAAGGAAGGAAGGAAGGAAGGAAGGAAGGAAGGATGAAACCAAACAGCAAAGGAAGCGAGAAAAGAAACAGGTAGAGAAGGAAGGAAGAAGAAGAGAAAGAAAAAGAGGGAGAGAAGGAAAGAGGGAGGGAAGGAAGGAAGGAGAGAGAAAAAGGAGGAGAAAGAGGGAGGGAAGGTTTGCCACAGCAACGCGTGGCGGGTACAGCTAGTCTCATATAAATAAAAATGTAATGTTCATTTGTGGGATTGGCATAACTCAAAAACCACTGGACGAAATGACACCAGGTTTGGACACAATACACGTATTAGGCCAACAAGTGACCATCACTCATAAAAACACTGAAAAACACAAAAGCCAAAAAACAAAAAAAAATAACATTACAACACATGTGCAAAACCACATATATACACACACAAAACACAAACCGTGCCAACAAAGAGGAAAAAATAGGACAAGTGCAAAGAATCCAGAATGGATGTCCAAAGAACTTCTAACTGAGCTAAGACACAAAAGAGACATGCACAAGAAGTGGAAAAAGGGAGAAATCACCAAAGAAGAATTCAAACAAATAGCCAACACTTGGAGGGAAAAGGTCCGCAAGGCTAAAGCACAAAACGAGCTCAGGCTTGTCAGGGACATTAAAAACAATAAAAAGGGATTCTTATGTCAGTAGAAAAAGGAAGAACAAGGAGGCGATAGGGCCTCTTCGAGGAGAAGATGGGGCAATGCTGACAGGGGATAGGGAAAAGGCAGAACTACTTAATGCCTTCTTTGCCTCGGTCTTCTCACAAAAAGAAGGTCATCTTCAACCTCAGCAAGACGGAGTGGATGAGGGATTGGAGGACACCCAACCACAAATTGGGAAACAAGTCGTCCAGGAATACCTGGCCGCTCTTAATGAGTTCAAGTCCCCTTTCAGGGCCAGATCTTTGATTCTATGATTCTATATACACTGACTGGGCCACAGCAATGCGTGGCAGGGGACAGCTAGTAGAATCACAGAATTCTAGAGTTGGAAGAGACCTGATTGGCCATCATCCAGTCCAACCCCATTCTGCCAAGAAACAGGAATATTGCATTCAAAGCACCCCTGACAGATGGCCATCCACTAGACACTAGAGCTAGACACTAGGTGGAATAGAGCATGGGGAGCATGACTTCCCTAGATCTAGACACTCTGCTCCTCTTGATGCAGGCCAAAATTGATGTACGTCCTGGTGAGGTATGGGGGAGGACGGACAAAGGATGATGGATTTGTAGTACTTTCAACCCCTTTGGCTCCCACAGACCACTGTGCACCAACAGAGACCGATAAAGACCAAACTTGGCACACAGAGCCCCCATGACCCAATCTACTTCCTGCTGTGGTTTGGAGGAGGTTGGACCATGGATAATGGGACTCCAAGTACCTCCACTCACTTCCCGAGACCGCTGCGACCCTCATCCGATGACTGATCAAGACCAAACTTGGCACACATAACCTCCATGGCCATCTTTAGTTCCTGGTGAGGTTTGGGGGAGGACAGACAATGGATGATGGGATGGGTAGTACTTTCCAACCCTTCGGTTTCCACAGAACATTGTGGCCCCCAACAAAGACTGATAAAAACCCAACTTGGCACACAGAGCCCCCATGACCCACTCTACATCCTGGTGCAGTTTGGGGTGGATGCACCATGGATGATGGGACTTGCAGTACATTCACTCACTTCCTGAGACCACTGTGACCCACACCACTGATGGATCAGGATCAAGCTTGGCACACAGAGCCCCCCCATGGTTCACTAGACATTCTGGTGCAGTTTGGAGGAGGATGGACCATGGATAATGGGACTTGAAGTCCCTTCACTCACTTCCCGCGACCACTTCAAACCTCATCCAATGACCGATAAAAACCAAATTTGGCACACGGAGCCACAATGACCCACTCCACATCCTGTTGTGGTTTGAATAAGGATTCACCATGGATGATGGGACTTGCAGTACTTTCACTCACTTCCTACCAGCACTGTGACCCACACCAATGATGGATCAGGACCAAACTTGACAAACAGAGGCCCAATGGCCCACTTTACAACCTGGTGCAGTTTAGGCCAGGATGGGCCATGGATGATGGGATTTGATGGGATCACCCGATTCACTTCCCAAAGACCACTGTGGTCCCTACAAATCTACAAATCACAGACCAGGAACAAACTTGGCACACAGAGCACTCATAACCCACTCTACAGCCTGGTGCAGTTCTAGGGGGGGGGGGGGAGGCCATGGATGATGGGATTTGCAGTACCTTCACTCACATGCTGAGACCACTGCAAACTTCATGCAATGACTGATGAAGACCAAACTTCGCACACAGAGCCCCCATGACCCACTCTACATCCTGGTACAGTTTTAAGGAGGACGGACCATGGATGATGGGACTTGAAGTACCTTCACTCACTTTCTTTAACCACAGCTTTCTTTAACCTCATCCAATTACCTAGACAGACCAAACTTGGCACAGAGAGCCCTCATGGCCAACTCAACACTGTGGTGCAGTTTAGGGAGGACGGACTATGGATGATGGGACTTGCAGTACCTTAACTCACTTTCTGAGACCACTGCGACCCTCATCTAGTGACTGATGAAGACCAAACTTGGCACACAGAGCCCCCATTACCCACTCTACATCCTGGTGGAGTTTCAAGGAGGTTGGACCACGGATGATGGGACTTGCAGTACCTAAACACACTTGCTGAGACCACTGCGACCCTCACCAACGACTGATCTAGACCAAATTTGGCACAGTGAGCCACCATGATCCACTCTACATCCTGTTGTGGTTTGAAGGAGGATTCACCATGGATGATGGGACTTGCAGTACCTTCACACACTTCATGAGACCACTGTGACCCTCACCAATGACTGATCTAGATTGAACTTGGCACAAAGAGCCACCATAACCCACTCTACATCCAGGGGCTGTTTGGAGGAGGGTGGACCATGCACGATGGGATTTGCAGTACCTTTACTAACTGATAACTGATAAAGAACACCTTTGCCACACAATGCCTTTCTCAAACAACCCGGGCAGTGCCGGGTCCCCAAGCTAGTTTTTAACAAACCATGAAGGCTTCTGGCTGTGTGCAGTTTGGTCTTCTTCAGCAAGGAGATTCTACTCTGAGGTGCAACAGGCCATCTGTTGGGGGTGCTTTGAATGCGATTGGAGAGATCTTCACCCTTCTCTGCCAGAGGGGTCCCTAAGACCAGCGGAAATACGTCTTTTCTGATGGTCACTGGCAACCCCTCTGAAGGGGGCGAGATCCCAAAGAGACCCCTTGGTTCTCCCAAGATCACGTGGCCCGTGGTGGGACCGAGTCCGGACAACATATATGCTGTCGAAGGCTTTCATGGCTGGAATCACTGGGTTGTTGTAGGTTTTCTTGGGCTATATGGCCATGTCCTAGAGGCATTCTCTCCTGACGTTTCGCCTGCATCTATGGCAAGCATCCTCAGAGGTAGTGAGGTCTGTTGGGATTTGGGTTCATATATCTGTGGAATGAGGGTGGACAAAGGACTCTTGTCTGTTGGAGCTAGGTGTAAATGTTTCAACTGACCACCTTGATTAGCATTTGATGGCCTGCCAGTGCCTGGAGCCCCCGGAGGCGCAGTGGGTTCAACCCCTCCTGTGCCGGCAGGACTGAAGACCGACAGGTCGCAGGTTCAAATCCGGGGAGAGGCGGATGAGCTCCCTCTATCAGCTCCAGCTCCTCATGCGGGGATATGAGAGAAGCCTCCCACAAGGATGATAAAAACATCAAATCATCCGGGCAATGTCCCCTGGGCAACGTCCTTGCAGACGGCCAATTCTCTCACACCAGAAGCGACTTGCAGTTACTCAAGTTGCTCCTGACACAACAAAAAAAAGTGCCTGGGGCAATCTTTTGTTGAGAGGTGATTAGATGTCCTTGTTTGTTTCCTCTCTGTTGTTTTGCTGTTGTAATTTTAGAATTTTTTAAATACTGGTAGCCAGATTTTGTTGACATCTAATCACCTCTCAACAAAAGATTCCCCCAGGCACTGCCAGGCCATCCAATGCTAATCAAGGTGGTCAGTTGAAACATTGACACCTAGCTCCAGCAGACAAGAGTCCTTTGTCCCACCCTGGGAAATGGGTTTATATATCTGTGGAATAATGACCAGGGTGGGACAAAGGACTCTTGTCTGCTGGAGCTAGGTGTGAATGTTTCAACTAATTTTCATGCTAATCAAGGTGGTCAGTGGAAACATTCCCACCTAGCTCCAGCAGACAAGAGTCCTTTGCCCCACCCTGGTCATTCCACAGATATATAAACCCTTTTTCCTACTTCCAACAGACCTCACTACCTCTGAGGATGCTTGCCATAGATGCAGGCGAAACATCAGGAGAGAATGCCTCCAGACCATGGCCATATAGCCCGAAAAAAACGCTACAACAGCCCAATCAGGGACATCTAATCACCTCCCAACAAAAGAAAGCCCCAGGCACTGCCAAGTCATCAAATACTAATCAAGGTGGCCAGCTGAGACATTCACACCTTCCTCCAACAGACAAGAGTCCTTTGTCCCACCCTGGCCATTATTCCACAGATATATAAACCCATTTTTCCTACTTCCAAGAGACCTCACTACCTCTGAGGATGCTTGCCATAGATGCAGGCGAAACGTCAGGAGAGAATGCCTCTAGAACATGGCCATATAGCCTGAAAAAACCTACGCCAACCCAACATACGTGCTGTTTATCATACGTGTTCTTTACCAAAGAGCCCACCCAACCGCCTATCCAGTCCACTGTCTGGACCAGGCGAGGGCAAACGTTGGCCCTCCAGGTGTTTTGAGCTTGTGGGAATTCTAGTTCCACAAGGACGGGCTTTCTTTCTTTGTGCAATGCAAAAGCATTGATGCCCTTTTCCAGGAAAAGAAAAGAAGGACAAGGCTTTGCAAAACCAAGCAGGGGTTGTTTATTATGATTGTTGTTGTGGTTGTGGTTGTGGTTGGCCCCACAAACAGGCGGGAACGAAGGAGGTTTTTGCCAGTGTGGATGTCTTCATTCAGATGTGGACAAATCTAGACGCAGTGCTCGGATACAGTGTTGGATGGAGGAGAAGAAAGGCCGGAGGGACGGAGGGGAGCCGGAGGGTCAGACACAGTACTTCCAGAAGCATTCGGAGAGGCCGAAGCCCCGCTTCTTGTAGGGCTTCTTCTTCCTGTTGGCGGCCAGCAAGCGGCTCAAGAAGGAGGAGCGAGGGAGGGTGGTCAGCAGCACCTGGGCAGAGGAAGGAGAGGAAGGAAGGGAAGAAGGAAGGAAGGAAGAAGGGGAGGAAGAAAGGAAGGGAGGGAGAGAAAGGAGAAAGGGAAGGAAGGAAGGAAGAAGGGGAGGAAGAGAAGAGGGAGGAAGGAAAAAGGGAAGGAAAGAAGGGTGAGGAAGAGAGGAAGGAATGGAAAGAAGAGGGGGAGGAAGAAAGGAAAGGAAGGAGACAAGGAAGAGGAAAAGGAAGAATGGAAAGAAGGGGCGAGGAAGAGAGGAATGGATAGAAGAGTGAGGAATAGAGGAGAGGGGAGAGGGGAGGAAGAATGGAAGAGAAGGGAAGAAAGAGGAGAGAAAAGGAAGAATGGGAAAAAGGAAGAAAGAATGAAAGGGAGGAGGAAGAGAGGAAGTGAAGGAAGAATGAAAAGAAAAGGGGAGGAAAAGAGGAAGGGGAGAAAGAAGGAAGGAAGAAGGAAGAAAAGGAAGAATGGAAAGAAGGGGCAAAGAAGAGAGGAATGGATAGAAGAGTGAGGAAGAGAGGAGAGAAGAGAGGGGAGGAAGAATGGAAGGAAAGGTGGAGAGATGAAGGGAAGGGAAGAAAGAGGGGAGAAAAGGAAGAATGGGAAAAAGGAAGAAAGAATGAAGGAGAAGAGGAAGTGAAGGAAGAATGAAAAGAAAAGGGGAGGAAAAGAGGAAGGGAAGAAAGAAGGAAGAAAAGGAAGAATGGAAAGAAAAGGGGAGGAAGGGGAGGAAAAAAAGGAGAAAGGGAAGGAAGGAAGGGTGAAGAAGAAAGGAAGAAATAGAAAGAAGAGAGGAGGAGGAAAGGAAGGGAAGGGAAAAGGATGAGGAAAAGGAAGAATGAAAAGAAGGAGCGAGGAAGAGAGGAAGGGAAAGAAAGAAGGAGAAGCAAAGGAAGAATAGAAAGAAGAGTGAGGAAGAATGGAAGGAAGGAAGGAAAGAAGGAAGGAAGGAAGGGTGGAGAGAGGAAGGGAAGAAAGAGGGGAGAAAGAATGGGAAAAAGGAAGAAAGAATGAAGGGAGGGGAGGAAGAGAGGAACGGACGGAAGAATGAAAAGAAAAGGGGAGGAAAGGAGGAAGGGAAGGGAAGAAAGAAGGAAGAAAAGGAAGAATGGAAAGAAAAGAGGAAAAGGGAAATGAAAGAAGGGGGAAGAGAGGACAGGAAGAAGAGAAAGAATGGAAAGAAGGTTGAGGGAGGGAGGAAAGAAAGGGAGAAGAAGAGGAAGAGAAGGAAAGAAGGAAGGAAGAAAAGAAAGAATGAAAAGAAGGAGGAGGAAGAGAGGAATGAAAGGAGGGGAGGAAGAGAGAAAGGGAAGGGAAGAAAGGATGAAGGGGAGGAAGAATGGGAAAAAAGGGTAAGGAAGAGAGGAAGGAAAGGAAGGATGAAGGGAAGGAAGAAAGGAAAGAAGAGTGAAGAGAGGAAGGGAAGGAAAGAAAGGTTGAAGGGAAGGAAGAATGGAAAGAAGGGTGAAGAGAGGAAAGGAGGGGAAGAAAGGATGAAGGGAAGGAAGAATGGAAAGAAGAGTGAAGAGAGGAAGAATATGAAAGAATGGATGAAAGGAAGGAAGAATGGAAAAAAGGTGAGGAAGAGAGGAAGGAAAGGAAAGAAAGGATGAAGGGAAGGAAGAATGGAAAGAAGAGTGAAGAGAGGAAGGGAAGGAAAGAAAGGTTGAAGGGAAGGAAGAATGGAAAGAAGAGTGAAGAGAGGAAAGGAAGGGAAGAAAGGATGAAGGGAAGGAAGAATGGAAAGAAGAGTGAAGAGAGGAAGGAAAGGAAAGCAAGGATGAAGGGAAGAAAGAATGGAAAGAAGAGTGAAAAGAGGAAGGAAAGGAAAGCAAGGATGAAGGGGAGGAAGAATGGAAAGAAGAGTGAAGAGAGGAAGGGAAGGGAAGAAAGGATGAAGGGAAGGAAGAATGGAAAGAAGAGTGAAGAGAGGAAGAATATGAAAGAAAGGATGAAAGGAAGGAAGAATGGAAAAAAGGTGAGGAAGAGAGGAAGGAAAGGAAAGAAAGGATGAAGGGAAGGAAGAATGGAAAGAAGAGTGAAGAGAGGAAGGGAAGGGAAGAAAGGATGAAGGGAAGGAAGAATGGAAAGAAGAGTGAAGAGAGGAAGGGAAGGGAAGAAAGGATGAAGGGAAGGAAGAATGGAAAGAAGAGTGAAGAGAGGAAGAATATGAAAGAAAGGATGAAAGGAAGGAAGAATGGAAAAAAGGTGAGGAAGAGAGGAAGGAAAGGAAAGAAAGGATGAAGGGAAGGAAGAATGGAAAGAAGAGTGAAGAGAGGAAGGGAAGGGAAGAAAGGATGAAGGGAAGGAAGAATGGAAAGAAGAGTGAAGAGAGGAAGGAAAGGAAAGAAAGGATGAAAGGAAGGAAGAATGGAAAGAAGAGTGAAGAGAGGAAGAATATGAAAGAATGGATGAAAGGAAGGAAGAATGGAAAAAAGGTGAGGAAGAGAGGAAGGAAAGGAAAGAAAGGATGAAGGGAAGGAAGAATGGAAAGAAGAGTGAAGAGAGGAAGGGAAGGAAAGAAAGGTTGAAGGGAAGGAAGAATGGAAAGAAGAGTGAAGAGAGGAAGGGAAGGAAAGAAAGGTTGAAGGGAAGGAAGAATGGAAAGAAGAGTGAAGAGAGGAAAGGAAGGGAAGAAAGGATGAAGGGAAGGAAGAATGGAAAGAAGAGTGAAGAGAGGAAGGAAAGGAAAGCAAGGATGAAGGGAAGAAAGAATGGAAAGAAGAGTGAAAAGAGGAAGGAAAGGAAAGCAAGGATGAAGGGGAGGAAGAATGGAAAGAAGAGTGAAGAGAGGAAGGGAAGGGAAGAAAGGATGAAGGGAAGGAAGAATGGAAAGAAGAGTGAAGAGAGGAAGAATATGAAAGAAAGGATGAAAGGAAGGAAGAATGGAAAAAAGGTGAGGAAGAGAGGAAGGAAAGGAAAGAAAGGATGAAGGGAAGGAAGAATGGAAAGAAGAGTGAAGAGAGGAAGGGAAGGGAAGAAAGGATGAAGGGAAGGAAGAATGGAAAGAAGAGTGAAGAGAGGAAGGAAAGGAAAGAAAGGATGAAAGGAAGGAAGAATGGAAAAAAGGTGAGGAAGAGAGGAAGGAAAGGAAAGAAAGGATGAAAGGAAGGAAGAATGGAAAGAAGAGTGAAGAGAGGAAGGGAAGGAAAGAAAGGTTGAAGGGAAGGAAGAATGGAAAGAAGAGTGAAGAGAGGAAAGGAAGGGAAGAAAGGATGAAGGGAAGGAAGAATGGAAAGAAGAGTGAAGAGAGGAAGGAAAGGAAAGCAAGGATGAAGGGAAGAAAGAATGGAAAGAAGAGTGAAAAGAGGAAGGAAAGGAAAGCAAGGATGAAGGGGAGGAAGAATGGAAAGAAGAGTGAAGAGAGGAAGGGAAGGGAAGAAAGGATGAAGGGAAGGAAGAATGGAAAGAAGAGTGAAGAGAGGAAGAATATGAAAGAAAGGATGAAAGGAAGGAAGAATGGAAAAAAGGTGAGGAAGAGAGGAAGGAAAGGAAAGAAAGGATGAAGGGAAGGAAGAATGGAAAGAAGAGTGAAGAGAGGAAGGGAAGGGAAGAAAGGATGAAGGGAAGGAAGAATGGAAAGAAGAGTGAAGAGAGGAAGAATATGAAAGAAAGGATGAAAGGAAGGAAGAATGGAAAAAAGGTGAGGAAGAGAGGAAGGAAAGGAAAGAAAGGATGAAAGGAAGGAAGAATGGAAAGAAGAGTGAAGAGAGGAGGAATATGAAAGAATGGATGAAAGGAAGGAAGAATGGAAAAAAGGTGAGGAAGAGAGGAAGGAAAGGAAAGAAAGGATGAAGGGAAGGAAGAATGGAAAGAAGAGTGAAGAGAGGAAGGGAAGGAAAGAAAGGTTGAAGGGAAGGAAGAATGGAAAGAAGAGTGAAGAGAGGAAGGGAAGGAAAGAAAGGTTGAAGGGAAGGAAGAATGGAAAGAAGAGTGAAGAGAGGAAGGAAAGTAAAGAAAGGATGAAAGGAAGGAAGAATGGAAAGAAGAGTGAAGAGAGGAGGAATATGAAAGAATGGATGAAAGGAAGGAAGAATGGAAAAAAGGTGAGGAAGAGAGGAAGGAAAGGAAAGAAAGGATGAAGGGAAGGAAGAATGGAAAGAAGAGTGAAGAGAGGAAGGGAAGGAAAGAAAGGTTGAAGGGAAGGAAGAATGGAAAGAAGAGTGAAGAGAGGAAAGGAAGGGAAGAAAGGATGAAGGGAAGGAAGAATGGAAAGAAGAGTGAAGAGAGGAAGGAAAGGAAAGCAAGGATGAAGGGAAGAAAGAATGGAAAGAAGAGTGAAAAGAGGAAGGAAAGGAAAGCAAGGATGAAGGGGAGGAAGAATGGAAAGAAGAGTGAAGAGAGGAAGGGAAGGGAAGAAAGGATGAAGGGAAGGAAGAATGGAAAGAAGAGTGAAGAGAGGAAGAATACGAAAGAAAGGATGAAAGGAAGGAAGAATGGAAAAAAGGTGAGGAAGAGAGGAAGGAAAGGAAAGAAAGGATGAAGGGAAGGAAGAATGGAAAGAAGAGTGAAGAGAGGAAGGGAAGGGAAGAAAGGATGAAGGGAAGGAAGAATGGAAAGAAGAGTGAAGAGAGGAAGGAAAGGAAAGAAAGGATGAAAGGAAGGAAGAATGGAAAGAAGAGTGAAGAGAGGAAGAATATGAAAGAATGGATGAAAGGAAGGAAGAATGGAAAAAAGGTGAGGAAGAGAGGAAGGAAAGGAAAGAAAGGATGAAGGGAAGGAAGAATGGAAAGAAGAGTGAAGAGAGGAAGGGAAGGAAAGAAAGGTTGAAGGGAAGGAAGAATGGAAAGAAGAGTGAAGAGAGGAAGGGAAGGAAAGAAAGGTTGAAGGGAAGGAAGAATGGAAAGAAGAGTGAAGAGAGGAAAGGAAGGGAAGAAAGGATGAAGGGAAGGAAGAATGGAAAGAAGAGTGAAGAGAGGAAGGAAAGGAAAGCAAGGATGAAGGGAAGAAAGAATGGAAAGAAGAGTGAAGAGAGGAAGGGAAGGGAAGAAAGGATGAAGGGAAGGAAGAATGGAAAGAAGAGTGAAGAGAGGAAGAATGTGAAAGAAAGGATGAAAGGAAGGAAGAATGGAAAAAAGGTGAGGAAGAGAGGAAGGAAAGGAAAGAAAGGATGAAGGGAAGGAAGAATGGAAAGAAGAGTGAAGAGAGGAAGGGAAGGGAAGAAAGGATGAAGGGAAGGAAGAATGGAAAGAAGAGTGAAGAGAGGAAGGAAAGGAAAGAAAGGATGAAAGGAAGGAAGAATGGAAAGAAGAGTGAAGAGAGGAAGAATATGAAAGAATGGATGAAAGGAAGGAAGAATGGAAAAAAGGTGAGGAAGAGAGGAAGGAAAGGAAAGAAAGGATGAAGGGAAGGAAGAATGGAAAGAAGAGTGAAGAGAGGAGGAATATGAAAGAATGGATGAAAGGAAGGAAGAATGGAAAAAAGGTGAGGAAGAGAGGAAGGAAAGGAAAGAAAGGATGAAGGGAAGGAAGAATGGAAAGAAGAGTGAAGAGAGGAAGGGAAGGGAAGAAAGGATGAAGGGAAGGAAGAATGGAAAGAAGAGTGAAGAGAGGAAGGAAAGGAAAGAAAGGATGAAGGGAAGGAAGAATGGAAAGAAGAGTGAAGAGAGGAAGGGAAGGAAAGAAAGGTTGAAGGGAAGGAAGAATGGAAAGAAGAGTGAAGAGAGGAAAGGAAGGGAAGAAAGGATGAAGGGAAGGAAGAATGGAAAGAAGAGTGAAGAGAGGAAGGAAAGGAAAGCAAGGATGAAGGGAAGAAAGAATGGAAAGAAGAGTGAAAAGAGGAAGGAAAGGAAAGCAAGGATGAAGGGGAGGAAGAATGGAAAGAAGAGTGAAGAGAGGAAGGGAAGGGAAGAAAGGATGAAGGGAAGGAAGAATGGAAAGAAGAGTGAAGAGAGGAAGAATATGAAAGAAAGGATGAAAGGAAGGAAGAATGGAAAAAAGGTGAGGAAGAGAGGAAGGAAAGGAAAGAAAGGATGAAGGGAAGGAAGAATGGAAAGAAGAGTGAAGAGAGGAAGGGAAGGGAAGAAAGGATGAAGGGAAGGAAGAATGGAAAGAAGAGTGAAGAGAGGAAGGAAAGGAAAGAAAGGATGAAAGGAAGGAAGAATGGAAAGAAGAGTGAAGAGAAGAAGAATATGAAAGAATGGATGAAAGGAAGGAAGAATGGAAAAAAGGTGAGGAAGAGAGGAAGGAAAGGAAAGAAAGGATGAAGGGAAGGAAGAATGGAAAGAAGAGTGAAGAGAGGAAGGGAAGGGAAGAAAGGATGAAGGGAAGGAAGAATGGAAAGAAGAGTGAAGAGAGGAAGGAAAGGAAAGAAAGGATGAAAGGAAGGAAGAATGGAAAGAAGAGTGAAGAGAGGAAGAATATGAAAGAATGGATGAAAGGAAGGAAGAATGGAAAAAAGGTGAGGAAGAGAGGAAGGAAAGGAAAGAAAGGATGAAGGGAAGGAAGAATGGAAAGAAGAGTGAAGAGAGGAAGGGAAGGAAAGAAAGGTTGAAGGGAAGGAAGAATGGAAAGAAGAGTGAAGAGAGGAAAGGAAGGGAAGAAAGGATGAAGGGAAGGAAGAATGGAAAGAAGAGTGAAGAGAGGAAGGAAAGGAAAGCAAGGATGAAGGGAAGAAAGAATGGAAAGAAGAGTGAAAAGAGGAAGGAAAGGAAAGCAAGGATGAAGGGGAGGAAGAATGGAAAGAAGAGTGAAGAGAGGAAGGGAAGGGAAGAAAGGATGAAGGGAAGGAAGAATGGAAAGAAGAGTGAAGAGAGGAAGAATATGAAAGAAAGGATGAAAGGAAGGAAGAATGGAAAAAAGGTGAGGAAGAGAGGAAGGAAAGGAAAGAAAGGATGAAGGGAAGGAAGAATGGAAAGAAGAGTGAAGAGAGGAAGGGAAGGGAAGAAAGGATGAAGGGAAGGAAGAATGGAAAGAAGAGTGAAGAGAGGAAGGAAAGGAAAGAAAGGATGAAAGGAAGGAAGAATGGAAAGAAGAGTGAAGAGAGGAAGAATATGAAAGAACGGATGAAAGGAAGGAAGAATGGAAAAAAGGTGAGGAAGAGAGGAAGGAAAGGAAAGAAAGGATGAAGGGAAGGAAGAATGGAAAGAAGAGTGAAGAGAGGAAGGGAAGGAAAGAAAGGTTGAAGGGAAGGAAGAATGGAAAGAAGAGTGAAGAGAGGAAGGGAAGGAAAGAAAGGTTGAAGGGAAGGAAGAATGGAAAGAAGAGTGAAGAGAGGAAAGGAAGGGAAGAAAGGATGAAGGGAAGGAAGAATGGAAAGAAGAGTGAAGAGAGGAAGGAAAGGAAAGCAAGGATGAAGGGAAGAAAGAATGGAAAGAAGAGTGAAAAGAGGAAGGAAAGGAAAGCAAGGATGAAGGGGAGGAAGAATGGAAAGAAGAGTGAAGAGAGGAAGGGAAGGGAAGAAAGGATGAAGGGAAGGAAGAATGGAAAGAAGAGTGAAGAGAGGAAGAATATGAAAGAAAGGATGAAAGGAAGGAAGAATGGAAAAAAGGTGAGGAAGAGAGGAAGGAAAGGAAAGAAAGGATGAAAGGAAGGAAGAATGGAAAGAAGAGTGAAGAGAGGAGGAATATGAAAGAATGGATGAAAGGAAGGAAGAATGGAAAAAAGGTGAGGAAGAGAGGAAGGAAAGGAAAGAAAGGATGAAGGGAAGGAAGAATGGAAAGAAGAGTGAAGAGAGGAAGGGAAGGAAAGAAAGGTTGAAGGGAAGGAAGAATGGAAAGAAGAGTGAAGAGAGGAAAGGAAGGGAAGAAAGGATGAAGGGAAGGAAGAATGGAAAGAAGAGTGAAGAGAGGAAGGAAAGGAAAGCAAGGATGAAGGGAAGAAAGAATGGAAAGAAGAGTGAAAAGAGGAAGGAAAGGAAAGCAAGGATGAAGGGGAGGAAGAATGGAAAGAAGAGTGAAGAGAGGAAGGGAAGGGAAGAAAGGATGAAGGGAAGGAAGAATGGAAAAAAGGTGAGGAAGAGAGGAAGGAAAGGAAAGAAAGGATGAAAGGAAGGAAGAATGGAAAGAAGAGTGAAGAGAGGAGGAATATGAAAGAATGGATGAAAGGAAGGAAGAATGGAAAAAAGGTGAGGAAGAGAGGAAGGAAAGGAAAGAAAGGATGAAGGGAAGGAAGAATGGAAAGAAGAGTGAAGAGAGGAAGGGAAGGAAAGAAAGGTTGAAGGGAAGGAAGAATGGAAAGAAGAGTGAAGAGAGGAAAGGAAGGGAAGAAAGGATGAAGGGAAGGAAGAATGGAAAGAAGAGTGAAGAGAGGAAGGAAAGGAAAGCAAGGATGAAGGGAAGAAAGAATGGAAAGAAGAGTGAAAAGAGGAAGGAAAGGAAAGCAAGGATGAAGGGGAGGAAGAATGGAAAGAAGAGTGAAGAGAGGAAGGGAAGGGAAGAAAGGATGAAGGGAAGGAAGAATGGAAAGAAGAGTGAAGAGAGGAAGAATATGAAAGAAAGGATGAAAGGAAGGAAGAATGGAAAAAAGGTGAGGAAGAGAGGAAGGAAAGGAAAGAAAGGATGAAGGGAAGGAAGAATGGAAAGAAGAGTGAAGAGAGGAAGGGAAGGGAAGAAAGGATGAAGGGAAGGAAGAATGGAAAGAAGAGTGAAGAGAGGAAGGAAAGGAAAGAAAGGATGAAAGGAAGGAAGAATGGAAAGAAGAGTGAAGAGAGGAAGAATATGAAAGAACGGATGAAAGGAAGGAAGAATGGAAAAAAGGTGAGGAAGAGAGGAAGGAAAGGAAAGAAAGGATGAAGGGAAGGAAGAATGGAAAGAAGAGTGAAGAGAGGAAGGGAAGGAAAGAAAGGTTGAAGGGAAGGAAGAATGGAAAGAAGAGTGAAGAGAGGAAGGGAAGGAAAGAAAGGTTGAAGGGAAGGAAGAATGGAAAGAAGAGTGAAGAGAGGAAAGGAAGGGAAGAAAGGATGAAGGGAAGGAAGAATGGAAAGAAGAGTGAAGAGAGGAAGGAAAGGAAAGCAAGGATGAAGGGAAGAAAGAATGGAAAGAAGAGTGAAAAGAGGAAGGAAAGGAAAGCAAGGATGAAGGGGAGGAAGAATGGAAAGAAGAGTGAAGAGAGGAAGGGAAGGGAAGAAAGGATGAAGGGAAGGAAGAATGGAAAGAAGAGTGAAGAGAGGAAGAATATGAAAGAAAGGATGAAAGGAAGGAAGAATGGAAAAAAGGTGAGGAAGAGAGGAAGGAAAGGAAAGAAAGGATGAAAGGAAGGAAGAATGGAAAGAAGAGTGAAGAGAGGAGGAATATGAAAGAATGGATGAAAGGAAGGAAGAATGGAAAAAAGGTGAGGAAGAGAGGAAGGAAAGGAAAGAAAGGATGAAGGGAAGGAAGAATGGAAAGAAGAGTGAAGAGAGGAAGGGAAGGGAAGAAAGGATGAAAGGAAGGAAGAATGGAAAGAAGAGTGAAGAGAGGAGGAATATGAAAGAATGGATGAAAGGAAGGAAGAATGGAAAAAAGGTGAGGAAGAGAGGAAGGAAAGGAAAGAAAGGATGAAGGGAAGGAAGAATGGAAAGAAGAGTGAAGAGAGGAAGGGAAGGGAAGAAAGGATGAAGGGAAGGAAGAATGGAAAGAAGAGTGAAGAGAGGAAGGGAAGGAAAGAAAGGTTGAAGGGAAGGAAGAATGGAAAGAAGAGTGAAGAGAGGAAAGGAAGGGAAGAAAGGATGAAGGGAAGGAAGAATGGAAAGAAGAGTGAAGAGAGGAAGGAAAGGAAAGCAAGGATGAAGGGAAGAAAGAATGGAAAGAAGAGTGAAAAGAGGAAGGAAAGGAAAGCAAGGATGAAGGGGAGGAAGAATGGAAAGAAGAGTGAAGAGAGGAAGGGAAGGGAAGAAAGGATGAAGGGAAGGAAGAATGGAAAGAAGAGTGAAGAGAGGAAGAATATGAAAGAAAGGATGAAAGGAAGGAAGAATGGAAAAAAGGTGAGGAAGAGAGGAAGGAAAGGAAAGAAAGGATGAAGGGAAGGAAGAATGGAAAGAAGAGTGAAGAGAGGAAGGGAAGGGAAGAAAGGATGAAGGGAAGGAAGAATGGAAAGAAGAGTGAAGAGAGGAAGGAAAGGAAAGAAAGGATGAAAGGAAGGAAGAATGGAAAGAAGAGTGAAGAGAGGAAGAATATGAAAGAATGGATGAAAGGAAGGAAGAATGGAAAAAAGGTGAGGAAGAGAGGAAGGAAAGGAAAGAAAGGATGAAGGGAAGGAAGAATGGAAAGAAGAGTGAAGAGAGGAAGGGAAGGGAAGAAAGGATGAAGGGAAGGAAGAATGGAAAGAAGAGTGAAGAGAGGAAGAATATGAAAGAAAGGATGAAGGGAAGGAAGAATGGAAAAAAGGTGAGGAAGAGAGGAAGGAAAGGAAAGAAAGGATGAAGGGAAGGAAGAATGGAAAGAAGAGTGAAGAGAGGAAGGGAAGGGAAGAAAGGATGAAGGGAAGGAAGAATGGAAAGAAGAGTGAAGAGAGGAAGGAAAGGAAAGAAAGGATGAAAGGAAGGAAGAATGGAAAGAAGAGTGAAGAGAGGAAGAATATGAAAGAATGGATGAAAGGAAGGAAGAATGGAAAAAAGGTGAGGAAGAGAGGAAGGAAAGGAAAGAAAGGATGAAGGGAAGGAAGAATGGAAAGAAGAGTGAAGAGAGGAAGGGAAGGGAAGAAAGGATGAAGGGAAGGAAGAATGGAAAGAAGAGTGAAGAGAGGAAGAATATGAAAGAAAGGATGAAGGGAAGGAAGAATGGAAAAAAGGTGAGGAAGAGAGGAAGGAAAGGAAAGAAAGGATGAAGGGAAGGAAGAACAGAAAGTAGAGTGAAGAGAGGAAGGGAAGGAAAGAAAGGATGAAGGGAAGGAAGAAAGGAAAGAAGAGTGAGTAAGAGAGGAAGGGAAGGAAAGAAAGGATGAAGGGAGGAAGAACGGAAAGAAGAGTGAAGAGAGGAAGGAAAGAAAGGATGAAGGGAAGGAAGAATGGAAAGAAGAGTGAGGAGCAAAGGAGGGAAAGGAAAGAGAGAGGGAAGAGAGGAAGGAAAAAAAGAAGGGGAGGAAGGAAAGGGGAGGAAATAAAAAGGGGGTTAAAGGCCAGGAAAGGAAGGAGGAAGAGAGGAAGGAAAGGAAAGAAAGAGGAGAAGAAGAGAAGGAAAGAAAGAAAGGAAAAGAGGGGGAGAAAGGGGGGAAATGTTGGGAATTAACCCTTTAGGGAGCCAAGGAAGCCAAGGCGGTCCTGGCCAGGAAAGGGGCGAGCGGCCCCCTTGACCCCCGGCCAGAGCCTTCTCTCTCGGGCAGGAAAACCCACAGGGGTCAAAAGTCATCGGAGCCACCAAGAAGGAGGCCCTGCTTACTTTTTGGAGTCCACTTTCCCGTGGCTGGAGGCCGTCTTGGGGGAGACCGTCAGGCCGGAGACCTGGAAGGAAAGGGGGCCGAACAGAGTTATTATATAAGGAACAAGCAGGGCACCCCAATCAGACCCGGATCCCGGGGAGCTCCGTCCCAGCTCCCACTGACCACTTCCCCCATTGGGTCAGCTTGGACAGAGGTCCCTCCTTACCTGCTTTCCTGGGGCGGTCACCCGCTTCCTGGGGAGGGCTCACCTGCGCCGCCAAGGAATCCAGACCAAGCCACGCCTCTTCCTCGGGGGCCGCTGGGGGGAGAAAAAAAGGGGGTCCCCTAGAATCAGTTGGGGGTTCAGGGCAGCGAGGGCCAAGCCAGCCATGGCGACCCTTCTCCAAAGAGACCAAAGGGTCACCCAAAGCCCTAATAATAATAATAATAATAATAATAATAATAATAATAATAATAATAATGTTGTCATGTTCAGTTTGTGGGATTAACAGAACTCAAAAACCACTGGACGAATGGACACCAAATTTGGACCCAAGACACCTAACAACCCAATGTACGTCCTTCACTCATAAAAACACTGGAAAACACAGCAGAAGGGAGTTAAAAAGCCAAAAAAACCACACATTACAATGTTCATACTTATCTTCTTACCTAATTGGATTTACCTATTCCTTTAAAGTGCTTTTTACTTAGATGCTTTTTACTTATCTATATAAATAAAAATGTAATGTTCGGTTTGTGGGATGAACATAACTCAAAAACCACTGGGGGAATTGACACCAAATTTGAACACAAGACACCTAAGAACCCAATGTTTGTCCTTCACTCAAAAAAATGATTTTGTCATTTGGGAGTTGTAGTTGCTGGGATTTATAGATCACCTACAATCAAAGAGCATTCTGGACCCAACCAATGATGGAATTGGGCCAAACTCGGCACACAGTTCTCCCACAACCAACAGAAAATACTGGAAGGGTTTGGTGGGTAGTGTCCTTTGGTTTGGGAGTTGTAGTTCACCTACATCCAGAGATCACTGTGGACCCAAGCAATGATGGATCTGGACCAAACTTGGCACGGATCCTCAGTGTGCCCAAATGTGGACACTGGTGGCGTTTGGGGGAAATAGAATCTTGACATTTGGGAGTTGTAGTTGCTGGGATTTATAGTTCACCTACAATCACAGAGCATTCTGAACCCCACCAACGATGGAATTGGGCCAAACCTCCTACACAGAACCCCCATGTGAGCCACAGCAACGCGTGGCAGGGGACAGCTAGTAATAACTTCTAACTGTGCTAAGACACAAAAGAGACATGCACAAGAAGTGGAAAAAGGGAGAAATCACCAAAGAAGATTTCTCCCACTCTTTGATTCTATGATTTATTTCATAGAATCATAGAATCCAAGAGTTGGAAGAGACCTCCTGTCCAACCCCATTCTGCCAAGAAGCAGGAATATTGCATTCAAATCACCCCTGACAGATGGCCATTCAGCCTCCCTTCTGCTAACCCTTTGAGAAGCAAAACAACCACCACCTCCTCCTCATAGAATCAAAGAGTTGGAAAAGTTCAACCCCATTCTGCCAAGAAGCAGGAATATTGCATTCAAATCAACCCTGACAGATGGCCATCCAGCCTCTGTTTAAAAGCTTCCAAAGAAGGAGCCTCCACCACACTCCCTCCGGGGCAGAGAGTTCCACTGCTGAACGGCTCTCACAGTCAGGAAGTTCTTCCTCATGTTCAAATGAGGGCGATGGGAGAGGGCCTTACCTGGAGGCCAAGCGCCGAGCTCTCCGGCCATGGCTCTGGAGGGCAGTGCCCAGACCGCCGGCCCTGCGAGGCTGGCCAGGGAGAGGCAGATCCAGCCCAGCTTCTCCATCCTCCTTCCTCTCTTCCTTCCAGGTGTGGGTGTCCCTGCCTGCCTGCCGGCGTGGCTTCCCCGGGTGGCCCTCGGTGGGCCTATATGTCCTGCCTGGCCCCCTCCTCCCCGCAAGGCCAATGACGCCCGCCACCGCCTCCGCCACCCATCCCTCCAATGGGCGCCCCGTCCGCACCGTGCGCCAGGAGTGCGTTGATGTCATCCTCTTTCCTTCAGAGCCAATAAATCTCCCGGCTGATGGACAGAGCGGCGGGCAGCGAGGGACAGAGAAAGTTTATAAACGGGACACGAGCCCCTTCCAGCCATCAATCAGGCGCTAATGGAAAAGGAGATGGAGATGGGACCGCTGCCAACGGAGAGCTGATTTACGGCCCACCTGCAACACAGGGGGAGGGGCGGAGGTATCGCTTTGGGGAGACCCCCAAAAACCCACTGCGGGGACCCCAGGGAGGTAAACAAGCCCCAGGATGAAGTCATGGGCACAAGTTGGGGTCATCTGGAAGGGGTGTGGAGCTATTATTTGCAGGGAGTGGGCACGCAAGGTGGGTTTTGGCAACCCCTCGGAGCAGGACGAGCCGCCCGAGCGTGACCCCTTGGCGGTCAAGAGCGCGGAGGCACCCTGCGTGGCACAAGTGGGGCAGAGCAAGGCCAGGGCCGGAGCCAAGGGTGGGGGTGCCTGGTGGGTATGGGAGGGGGCAGAGCAAGGCCAGGCCTCTCGCTTATGCTCAGCGCTCGGAGTGTCGTGCGGGCTCCTTCTTTTGGGGGCCTGGATGCAGGGGCGGTCAACCCCTTATGCAAAGTAAGCATTCACGGTATAGTCTATTTTGCCAGGGGTACTCTTGAGGCGCTCTTGGGGGAAAATAGACCTTGACCTATGCGAGTTGTAGTTACTGGGATGTATAGTTCACCTAAAATCAAAGAGCATTCTGGAGTGTTGTACGGGCTCCTTCTTTGGGGGGCCTGGATGCAGGGGCAGCTCATCCCATACGCAAAGTAAACCTTCGCGGTATAGTCGATTTCGCCAGGGGCGCTCTTGAGGCGCTCTTGGGGGAAAATAGACCTTGACCTATGCGAGTTGTAGTCACTGGGATGTATAGTTCACCTAAAATCAAAGAGCATTCTGGAGTGTTGTGTGGGCTCCTTCTTTTGGGGGCCTGGATGCAGGTGCGGTCAACCCCTTACGCAAAGTAAGCATTCGCGGTATAGTCTATTTTGCCAGGGGCGCTCTTGAGGAGCTCTTGGGGGAAAATGGACCTTGACCTATGCGAGTTGTAGTTACTGGGATGCAGAGGCGACCCTATGTAATTTTCAACGGTAAGCAAAGAATATTTTGCCGCCCACCCCTCCTCCCAACCAATCATTGATATATATTTTCTGTTTGTCGTGGGAGTTCTGTGTGCCATATTTGGTTCAATTCCATCATTGGTGGAGTTCAGAATGCTCTTTGATTGTAGGTGAACATTGGGACCGAGAGAGAGAGAGAGAGAGAGAGAGGTGGAGATGCCCACCTTTCCTGAAGGTAGGCACAAAAACAAAGGAGGGAGCGGAGGTGGGAGATACCTCCAGCCGGAGGGGCTCTCTCTCTCTCTCTCTCTCTCTCTCTCTCTCTTGGTCCCAATGGCTGAAGAGAAAGTCAGGAGAAGAGGCGACTTTTGGTGCGCACGCTGGGGTCTTCAGACACACCTCCAGATCTGAAGCGGGCCAGACGCGGCAGCTCCACCCCTTGGCCCACCCGCAGATTGGGGAGAGGAGAGGAGGCGGGTGGAGCGCCGGGGGATCGGGAAAGGGAGCCGGTCATGAGGAAGGGAACGCGGAGAACGATTGAGCGCCGGCTCTGCTCGCGCACCCGGTGGCCGGGTGGAGCAGGAACGAGAGGGGCGAGGCTCGGCTCAAGGGCCCGGCCCCTGTGGGAAGAGGATCGGCAACGAGGCAAGAAAGCTGAGGCTCCCCCCGGACTGCGAGGGCTGTTGTGAGCTGAGGGGGCGCTCCACAAGAGGCAGTCGAGGGAGATTTACATTTGCACCCCTGGCAAAAAGAAGTGTTCTGCGACCGCTTACTTCGTGTAATGGATGAGCCGCCCCTGCTGGGATGCATAGTTCACCTAAAATCAAAGAGCATTCTGAACCCCACCAATGATGGAATTGAACCAAATATGGCACACACAACTCCCACGACGAATATATCTATATATCAATGATTGGTTGGGGGTGGGCGCCAAAATACTGTTTGCTTACCGTTGAAAATGACCTAGGGCCGCCTCTGCCTGGATGACCATCTGTTGGGGGACTGTGGTTGTGTTTTCCTGTTGCCCTGGCACTTGGGTGTCCCTGGACCCTCCTTTTTGCAGGGTTGGCCATGAGAAGAAAAGGAAGGGAAGACGGGCGTCACTTTACAAATATAAGTGTGACGGGGAGTCCGCTGCATTAAGATTACTACTGGCCAAAAGGTCATGAGTTTGGAGCCAGTGTCGCAACTCAGGGTAGTTTCCACCTCGCTCAAGACACCACCACACACCAGTCTGCTGAGGTCAAACAGCTTGCCGTCTGTCCGAGAGATGGTGTCCACTCCACTTCTCTCGGCAACACCAGAGGGTCTCCAAGTGGCCAGCTTCGGGTCAAAGGACATGAAGTATAATTTGTGTATTTAAATGCATTATAACCGTTCCCTCGGTCCACTTCCGATATGATAAATAAATTCTGCTCGTTGGCCTCGTTTGCCTTGTGCCTTCGCCGACCTTTGCCGCACGTCTTGCAAGACAACACGTGCCCGGGGGTCCCAACCTGTCCCCGTCGTCCCCCAAAGGGTCTCTCTTTCTGTGCCAGAGAGGGGGGTCTCTCTGTCTGTGCCTTTAGTGGGACCCCCCCCCGCCCCGCCTGGCGGCTCCTCTGACGTCTCTGGAGCTCTTTCCCTTAATTAAATGGAGTCCTGGCACCCGGCGGAGAGCGTCCTCTGGGCTCGTAATGAGGGGCGCCTCTCCCTCGTCCCCCCCAACAGACGGAACAAGACCGTTTCGGGGGACGTTCTCAAGGTTGTGACGCACGGCGTGACGTCAAGGCTGCCCCCCCCTTCTCCCTTGCCCTGACCCCCTTCTTCGGACGGAGGATGATTCACTGCTTCGGGGAAAAGGCTTCTTGCAAGACGTGATCTCTCTCTTTCTCTGGGAGATCTAGTTCACCAACATCCTGAGACAACTCCGAACCCAAACAGTGATGGGTCTGGGCCAAACTTAGCACACAGGCCTAACATGGCTGATGTTACATTATGCCGAGGTTGTGGGGTGGGGGGTGGGGGTTGACTTTGAATATTGGGATTTGTAGTTCACCTGCATCCAGAGAGCACGGTGAGCCAAGCAGATGAACACAACTAGAAGGCGTACACAACTACCCAACTTTGAATACTGGTGGCGTTTGGGGGTATTTGACCTTGGGTTTTGGGAGTTGTAGTCCATAGACCATGGCCATATAGCCTGAAAAAGCTTACAACAACCCATTGTTGTGACTATTTCTGCACCTGTGGCAAAGGACTCTTGTCTGCTGGAGCTAGGGGTGAATGTTTCAACTGACCACCCTGATTAGTATTTGATGGCCTGGCAGTGCCTGGGGGAATCTTTTGTTGGGAGGTGATTAGATGTCCCTGATTGTTTCCTCTCTGTTGTTGTGCTGTTGTAATTTTACAGATTTTTTAATACTGGTAGCTGAACAAGGACAGCTATGTTAATTTTATCAATATCTGTATGTATTTTTATCCTTTACAATTTTAGCTTAAAAATCGCCTAGAGCATCTTGGATGGAGAGCAATTAATAAGTAATTAAATGAGGATGATGATGATCTAATCACCTACCAACAAAAGATTGCCCCAGGCACTGCCAGGCCATCAAATGCTCATCAAGGTGGTCAGTTGAAACATTCACCCCTAGCTCCAACAGACAAGAGTCCTTTGTCCCACCCTGGTCATTCCACAGAAATATAAACCCCTTTTCCTACTTCCAACAGACCTCACTACCTCTGAGGATGCTTCCCATAGATGCAGGCGAAACGTCAGGAGAGAATGCCTCTTGAACATGGCCATACAGCCCGAAAAAATCTACAACAACCCAGTGATTCTGGCCATGAAAGCCTTCGACAATACAACAACAACAACAACATGTTCTTAACATCTCTCTTCCTCATTTATATCTATCTATCTATCATGTATCTATCGATTGGTATCATTATCTATCTGTCTATCTAGGTATCGTTTTTATCATCTCTCTCTCTCATTGATCTCTATCTATGCATCACCTATCATCTATTATCAGCTCTATTGATCAATAATCTATTTTAAGGGATTGGACTCGATCACCTTTCTCATCTATCCATCTGTCATTACTTCTCTGACCTTGAAGGAGCTGGGGGTGGTGACGGCCGACAGGGAGCTCTGCCTTCCATCATTGGTGGCGTTCAGAATGCTCTTTGATCGTAGGTGAACTATACATCCCAGCAACTACAACTTGCATATGTCAAGGTCTATTTTCCCTCAAGAGCGCCCCTGGGCAAAATCAACTCTACCGCGAGTGCTTACTTTGCGTATGGGTTGAGCCGCCCCTGTGTGTGTGTGTGTGTGAATCATATCTAATTAAAACTTGTGCACCAGTTGCGCCCGTACCTTGGGAAGCCTGATCTGGCCACAGTGGTCCACGCTCTTGTTACATCCCGGATAGACTACTACAACGCTCTCTACGTGGGGTTGCCCTTGAAGACTGTTCGGAAACTTCAATTGGTCCAGCGAGTGGCAGCCAGACTACTCACCGGGGCGACATACAGGGAGCACACCACCCCCCTGTTGTGTCAGCTCTACTGGCTGCCGGTTCGGTTCCGAGCACAATTCAAGGTGCTGGTCTTGACCTACAAAACCCTGTACAGTTCCGGTCCAGTGTATCTGTCCGAACGCATCTCCCTCTACGTCCCACCCCGAAATCTGAGATCATCTGGGGGGCCCTGCTCTCGACCCCACCTCTATCACGAGGCTGGTGGGGACGAGGAGCAGGGCCTTCTCGGTGGTGGCACCCCTCACCCGGGAGAAATCAGGCCATCAACATCCCTCCTCTCCTTCAGGAGGAAAAGTAAAGATGTAGTTGTGGGACCAGGCCTTTGGGCAATCTGACAACTAGGTAAGGACAATCAGACGATTAGGACTGACAATGTGGAATTGGAATTTGGACTATGAGATGGCGAACGCTGTCTGTCAATGAGGAGTAATTGGGTTTGTATTGGTTTTATTGTTGTAATGCAGGAACTGTTGTTTAATTGTTAATTGATGTTATTTTGTGTTACTACTGTTATATGATGATTGAATTGTGCCTTTGTAAGCCGCCCTGAGTCCCCTTCGGGGTGAGAAGGGCGGGGTAGAAGAAACCGAAATAAATAAATAAATAAATAAATAAATAAATAAATATCTCTATGGCTGGATGGCTCTCTGTCAGGAGGGCTTTGTTTACATTTTCTTGCCCTGGTGAAGGGAGTTGGACTGGGTGGCCTTAAGTATTTTCTGTTGGTCATGGGGGTTCTGTGTGGGAAGTTTGCCCCAAATCTGTCGTTGAGGGGGTTCAGAATGCTCTTAGATTGTAGGTGAACTATAAATCCCAGCAACTACAACTCCCAGATGTCAAATTTCCTCCAAACTCCATTTGTGTTCATATTTGGGCATATGGAGTATTTGTGCCAAGTTTGGTCCAGATCCATCCTTGTTTGAGTCCATAGTGCTCTCTGGATGTAGGTGAACTACAACTCCCAAACTCAACATCAATGCTCACCAAACCCTTCTTGTGTTTTGTGTTGGTCATGGGAGTCCCGTGTGCCACATTTGGTTCAATTCCATCATTAGTGGAGTTCAGAATGCTCTTTGATTGTAGGTGAACTATAAATCCCAGCAACTACAACTCCCAAATGTCAAGGTCTATTTCCCCCCAACTCCATCTGTGTTAATATCTGGGAATATGGAATATTAATGCCAAGTTTGGTCCAGATCCAGAGTGCTGGAGTGATGTCTGGATGTAGGTGAACTACAACTCTCAAGGTCAATGCCCACCAAACCCTTCTAGTGTTTTGTGTTGGTCATGGGAGTCCCGTGTGCCACATTTGGTTCAATTCCATCATTAGTGGAGTTCAGAATGCTCTTTGATTGGAGGTGAACTATAAATCCCAGCAACTACAACTCCCAAATGTCAAGGTCTATTTTCCCCCAATTCCCTCTGTGTTAACATTTGGGCATATGGAATATTCATGCCAAGTTTGGTCCAGATCCATCATCATTTGAGTCCACAGTGCTCTCTGGATGGAGGTGAACTACAACTCCCAAACTCAACATCAATGCTCACCAAACCCTTCTTGTGTTTTCTGTCGGTCATGGGAGTTCTGTGTGCCATGTTTGGTTCAATTCTATCATTAGTGGAGTTCAGAATGCTCTTTGATTGTAGGTGAACTATAAATCCCGGCAACTACAACTCCCAAATGTCAAGGTCTATTTCCCCCCAACTCCATCTGTGTTCATATTTGGGAATATTCATGCCAAGTTTGGTCCAGATCCAGAGTGCTGGAGTGCTGTCTGGATGTAGGTGAACTACAACTCCCAAAATCAAGGTCAATGCCCACCAAACCCTTCTAGTGTTTTCTGTTGGTCATGGGAGTCCTGTGTGCCACATTTAGTCCAATTCCATCATTAGTGGAGTTCGGAATGCTCTTTGATTGGAGGTGAACTATAAATCCCAGCAACTACAACTCCCAAATGACAAAATCAATTTTTTTGAGTGGACGTACATTGGGTTGTGAGGTGTCTTGTGTCCAAATTTGGCGTCAATCCGTCCAGTGGTTTTTGAGTTCTGTGAATCCCACAAACAAATTATATTGATAATTATTGATTTATCTATCTATCGATTATTGAGCATTGATCACCCCAGTGTCTTCAAAGGCGCAGTTTTGGAGACGCAGCCAGCAAAGGAAGCAGGCGTTTCGTGCTCTCAGAAAGAAAGAAAGAAAGAAAAAATGTTTATTTTGAACATCGAAAACGAGGTAGACAAAAACACAGAGACCCGGAGCGCCTGGCGACGCCCCCAAAGTAGAGAGGCGCCCGTTCAGAGCGACACCGCGTTTGCCGTTATGGTTTCAGAAGGATGTGCGTTGAGAGGCTCAGTTGGCGGAGAGGCACGGGCAGAGAGACCCTTCCCAGGGTGCCGCAAAGGGCAAATTGGGTGGCCCCGAAAGTCCACGGGTGACGGAGGAAGAGGGGAAAGGAAAGGAAGGGGGCGGCGAGGAGTTTCCACTCGGCTCTTTCCTCCTAATCTGCGGGGGAATCGACACAGGCCCGGACGGTTTCGCAACCACAGAAGACGTCACCGGCCTCGATGAGGTTTCCGTGGGGCCCGACCGCCACAGCCGACTCACTCAGGAGATGGAAAGGCAGCCGTGCCCCAAAGAGGAGGAGGAGGGAGACCCCTCTTGCACTTCCTCTAGGACAGGCCTGGGTCAACTTTGGCCCTCCCGTGCTTTGGACTTCAACTCCCATCATTCCTCACAGCCTCAGGCCCCTTCCTTTCCCCCTCAGCCGCTTAAGCCAGATGATAGAGAGATAGACCTAAAGGATGCCTATCTTCACATCTCGATAAATAGATATAACGCTTAAGCGGCTGTGAGGAATGATGGGAGTTGGAGTCCAAAGCACCAGGAGGGCCCTCTTCCACTGGCAAGAGCATCAAGGGTCTTGTTAAGGGACCTTCTCCAGCTCCGCCTTGGCCCCGAAGGCTTCTCGGCCTCCTTCCTCTTCCTCCGGGAAGCAGAAGCTGAGGTCGTCCACCTCTTGGGCCGGCCGGTGGAAGGGTCCTGGGAGAGGGAGGAAGGGGAAAGAGGAAGGGAAGAAGGGAATGAGAAGGGAAGGGGAGAGGAAGAAGGGAAGGGAAGGGAAGAGAAGAAAAGAGAAAGAAGGGAAGGGAAAGAAGGGAAGAGAAGAGAAAGAAGGGAAGTGAAATAAGAAGGGAAAAGGAAGAGAAAAAAGGAAAGGGAAGCAAAGGGAAAGAAGGGAAGGGGAGAGGAAGAAGGGAAGGGAAGAGAATAGAAGAAAAGAGAAACAAGGGAAGAGGGAGAAGGAAAAGGAAGACAAAAAAGGAAAGGGAAGCGAAGGGAAAGTAGGGAAGAGAAGAGAAATAATAGAAGAAAAGAAAAAGAAGGGAAGGGAAAGAAGGGAAGGGAAGAGAAACAAGGGAAGGGAAAGAAGGGAAAAGAAGGGAAGTGAAATTGCAGAACGGAAGAGAAAGAAGGGAGGAGGAGAAAAAAGGAAAGGGAAGCAAAGGTAAAGTAAGAGAATAGAAGAAAAGAGAAAGAAGGGAAGGGAAAGAAGGAAGAGAAACAAGGGAAGGGAAAAGGAAGAAGAGAAGAGAAATGAAAGACGAGAAGAGAAAGAAGGGAAGTGAAATAAGAAGGGAAAAGAAGGGAAGTAAAAAAAAGGGAAGAGAAAGAAGGGAATGGAAGAGAAAAAAGAAAAGGGAAGCGAAGGGAAAGTAGGGAAGAGAAATAATAGAAGAAAAGAGAAAGAAGGCAAGGGAAAGAAGGGAAGATAAGAGATACAAGGGAAGGGAAGAGGAAGAAGGCAAGTGAAAGAAGAAGGGAAAAGAAGGGAAGTGAAGTGGCCGAAGGGAAGAGAAAGAAGGGAAGTAGAAGAAGAGAAAGAAGGGAAGTAGAAGAAGGGAAAAGAAGGGAAGGTAAGAGAAAAGGAGGAAAGGAAGTGTAGGAAGAGAAAAGAATGGAAGAGAAATTGCAGAAGAGAAAGAAGGGAAGAGAAAAAAGGAAAGGGAAGCGAAGGGAAAGAAGAGAAGAGAAAAAACAGAATAGAAGAGAAAGAAGGGAAAAGAAGGGAAGATAAGAGAAAGAAGGGAAGTAAAAGAAGAAGGGAAAAGAAGGAAAAGTAAGAAGAAAAGAGAATAGAAGAAAAGAGAAAGAAGGGAAGGGAAAAGAAGGGAAGGGAAAGGAAAGAAGGGAAGAGAAAGAAGGGACGAGAAGAGAAAAAAGGAAAGGGAAGTGAAGGGAAAGAAGAGAAGAGGAAAAAGGGAAAGGGAAAGAAAGGAAGTAAAAGAGGAAGGGAAAAGAGGGAAAGGTAAGAGAAGAGAAAAGAAGGGAAGAGGAAGCAGACGGGAAAAGAAGGGAAGAGAAATGACAGAAGGGAAAAGAAAGAAGGGAAGAGAGGAGAAAAATGGAAAAGGAAGCAAAGGGAAAGAAGGGAAGAGAAAGAAGGGAAGTGAAATAAGAAGGGAAGGGAAATGAAAGAAAGGAAGAGAAATGAGAAGAGAAGAGAGGGAAGGGACGGATTAATCATCATCATCATCATCATCTTTATTTATATCCCACTTTTCTCCATTGGGTCCATGGGGGGGCCAAGGGGGGAGGGGCCTCCGTGGCCCCCGGAAGGGAAGTGGGAGCGGGGTCCGCGTCCTCACCTTGCTGGGCCTTCCCTTGAACCCGGAGCCAGCGGCGGAAGAGCAGCAGCACCAGCAGCAGGCAGGTCAGCAGGGCGGCGGCAGGACAGGCCACGGCCAGCACCACCAGGGAGGGTCCTGGGGGGGGGAGGGGAGGGGGAGGAGAAGCGGGGGGCGGTCACGGTCACTCCCCCAAGGACCCCAAACAAGCCACAAAGGTCAACAAAGGGGTCACTTGGGCCTGCTGGTGGAGTTCAGAATGCTATAAATCCCACCAACTACAACTCCCAAGGTTGAGAAAGGTTGAGAACCACAGCTCTCGGTGGACTAGATGACCCTTGGAACCCTTCCAACTCCAGGGTTCTAGGCTCCTGTCATCTCTCTCTCTCTCCTGCTTACATCTCTCTGTCTGTCTGTCTGTCTGTCTCTGTGTCTCATCGATCAATCATCTGCCTATCTATTTACTTCTATGTATCATTTATCTATTGATCTATCTATCTATCATCTACCTATTAATCAGTCTGTCTCTATGTATCATCTATCTATCTATCTATCTATCTATCTATCTATCTATCTATCTATCTACCTACCTACCTACCTACCTACCTACCTATCTATCTATCTATCTATCTATCTATCTATCTATCTATCTATCTATCTATCTATCTATCTATCTCTATGTACGATCTATCAATCAATTAATCATCTCTCTATTTATCTCTAAGTATCATTAATCTATCAATCTGTCTCTATGCATCAGCTATCAATCTATCTGTCTCTATGTACCATCTCTATGGATCTATTTATCTATCAATCTGTCTGTCTCTATGTATCAGCTATCTATCGGTCTCTTTAGATCATCTATCAATCATCTGTCTATTTATCTCTATGCATCATCTATCTATCTATCTATCTATCTATCTATCTATCTATCTATCTATCTCTATGTATGATCTATCAATCAATTAATCATCTCTCTATCTCTATGGATCTATTTATCTATCAATCTGTCTGTCTCTATGTATCAGCTATCTATCGGTCTCTTTAGATCATCTATCAATCATCTGTCTATTTATCTCTATGCATCATCTATCTATCTATCTATCTATCTATCTATCTATCTGTGTGTCTCAGTGTATCATGTATCAATCATCTATCTATCTATTCTCTATGTATCATTTATCTATTAATCTGTCTCTATCTATCTATCTATCTATCTATCTATCTATTAATCATCTGCCTATTTATCTCTATGAATCATCTATCTATAATCTCTCTGTTTATTTCTATGTATCATTTATCAATTAATCTGTCTGTCTCCATCTATCTATCTATCTATCTGTCTGTCTGTCTGTTTGAATGTATCATCTATCAATCATCTGTCTATCTATCTTTATGTATCACCTACCTATTAATCAATCTGTCTCTATCTATCTATCGATCTATCTATCATCATCTATCTATTAATCTATCTGTCTCTATGTATCATCTATCTATCTGCCTGTCTCTTTATATCATTTATCAATCATCTGTCTATCTATCTCTATTTATCACCTACCTATTAATCAATCAGTCTGTCTCTATGCATCAGCTATCTATCTGTCTATCATCTCTCTATTTATCTCTATTTATCATTTATCTATTAATCTGTCTGTCTCTATCTATCTATCATCTCTCTATACGTATCATTTATCTATTAATCTGTCTCTATCTATTATCTATCTGTCTGTCTGTCTGGATGTATCATCAATCAATCATCTCTCTCTCTATGTATCTCTCTGTCTCATTTATTGGGGATCCCCCAGTAGCGGTGGGTCAAAGCACTGAGCTGCTGAGCTTGTTTACTGAAAGGTCACAGGTTCAAATCCGGGGGGGGGGGGGATGAGCTTCCGCTGTCAGCCCCAGCTCCTGCCAACCTAGCAGTTCGAAAACATGCAAATGTGAGTAGATCCATAGGTACTGCTCCGGCGGGAAGGTAACGGTGCTCCATGCAGTCATGCCAGTGGCCACATGACCTTAGAGGTGTCTACGGACAACGCTGGCTCTTCAGCTTTGAAACGGAGATGGGCACGACTGGACGAGTGCCTGTCTCAAGGGATTGGACGGGAAGATTCTGGGGGGTCCTCCGCCCCTCCCTCGTTCTTTCCCCCCTCTCCTCCCTCCCTCCTTCTCTGTCTATGGGGCAGGGGACCCCTCCCATTCTCTTACTGGAGGGGCTCCTTGGGTCAGGCTGGGTGGGGGCCCCCAGCTCCGGCTGGCAAACCACGTCGCTCTCCTCGGTCCCAGGCGTCTGGATCCGCAGGCCGGGGGGGCACCTGCGGAGGAGGAGCAGACAGGATTTAGCGGGGGGCGGGGGGGGCACAACCATGACTACCAGGGGGGCACGACAACAACGACACACAGGTCCACAGCCACTTAGCCCACTTGGCTGCTTGTATTTTTTTATTACAAAAGTGTGAGTCAAGCACTGTTAGAGTTAGTGAGCCAAATCGAGTGTTGTCCTGAGGAGTGTGAGGTAAACCTCTGTGTGAGAGAAGCCTCGTCTTACAATTCTATTGTTGGTGGGGTCCAGAATGGTCTTTGGTTGTAGGTGAACTATAAATCCTTGCAACTACAACTCCCAAATGACAACATCAACCCCCCAAATCTAGTGTTGTCCTGAGGAGTGTGAGGTAAACCTCTGTGTGAGAGAAGGTCTCTGTGGGAGAAGGGCCTGAGTATGAGAAGGCCTCAATGTTAGTTCACCTCAGTGGGAGAGAGCCCTCAGTGGGAGAGAGCCCTCAGCGGGAGACAGTTCTCAATTTTAGTACTCCTCAGTAGGAGAGAGCCCTCAGTGGGAGAGAGGTCTCAATGTTAGTACGCCTCAGTGGGAGAGAGCCCTCAGTGAGAGCGAGCCCTCAGTGGGAGAGAGGTCTCAATGTTAGTACGCCTCAGTGGGAGAGAGCCCTCAGTGGGAGAGAGCCCTCAGAGGGAGACAGTTCTCAATGTTAGTTCACCTCAGTGGGAGAGAGCCCTCAGTGGGAGAGAGCCCTCAGCGGGAGAGAGGTTTCAATGTTAGTTCACCTCAGTAGGAGAGAGCCCTCAGCAGGAGAGAGGTCCCAAAGTTAGTTCACCTCAGTGGGAGAGAGCCCTCAGTGGGAGAGAGGTCTCAATGTTAGTTCACCTCAGTGGGAGAGAGCCCTCAGTGGGAGAGAGGTCTCAATGTTAGTACACCTCAGTGGGAGAGAGCCCTCAGTGGGAGAGAGCCCTCAGGCTGAGAGAGCCCTCAGTGTAAGGTAGGCCTCAGTGTGAGGTAGGCCTCAGTAGGAGAAAGTCCTCAGTCTGAGAGAGCCCTCAGTGTGAGCAGGCCTTGGTGGGACTCACCGGCTCCAGGGGCGGCAGGGTCCTGAGGTCCCGTTGCTGAACTCCCCTTTGGGGCAGCGTTGGCAGCCGCCTGGCAGAGAAAGCAACAAGGAAGGGGGTGTCACGCAAGGAAGGGGGGTCCCACTGACACCATCCCCATCTCCCCCCCCCCACTGACCTCTGACCTTTCTTGGTGGGCTGCTGACCGTTTGGACAGTCGCACCGGACGCAGGTGTTGCCCCCGCACTCTCTTCCCGGGGGGCATCTGCAGACAGCGTTGGCCTCGGGGCCACAGGGACGCAGGTAGGAACGCCCTTCTGAGGCAGGAAGGAAGGAAGGAAGGAAGGGGGGGAAATGCAGAGGGGCTCACCAATCAATCAATCAATCAATCAATCAATCATAATGATTTTGTTTACACCCCAAGGAAGGACTCACGGTCACAGACGTCACAGGGGAGGCAGCCCTCGAGGGGGTCACGGTAGGAGCCTAAGGCAGGAAAGAAGAAGGTGAGGGGTTCTAAGCAGAGTCCGGATGGCCATCTGTCGAGAGGGGTCAGGTGCGGCCCTAGGGAATTTTCAGTCCCCCAACCAATCAGTGATATATATTTTCTGTTCATCGTCGTGGGAGTTCTGTGTGCCCTGTTTGGTTCAATTCCATCGTTGGTGGAGTTCAGAATGCTCTGTGATTGCAGGTGAACTATACATCCCAGTAACTACAACTCGCATACGTCAAGGTCTATTGCACCCCTGGGCAACATCAACTCTACCGCGACTGCTTACTTTGCGTAAGGGTTGCGCCGCCCCTGCCTCCCTGGCTTGTTTACATGGGTAAGGCTCCATGTCCCTTCGGGTCGCCTCTGCTGGCGTTCCTTAAGTAGAGCCTGGATGGCCATCTGTCGGGAGGGATCGAATGGTACCTTCCTTTAGGGCAGAAAGGGGTGGGACTAGATGGCCTTGAGGGAGCCCTGGAGAGAAATATACTCTGGGTGTGTCCCCTTCCCTGGAGGCTTTGAAGGAGAGGCTGGATGGCCATCTGTCAGGAGGGATCGAATGCTGCCTTCCTTTAGGGCAGAAAGGGGTGGGACTAGATGGCCTTGAGGGAGCCCTGGAGAGAAAAAAACTCTGGAGGTGTCCCCTTCCCTGGAGGCTTTGAAGGAGAGGCTGGATGGCCATCTGTCAGGAGGGATCGAATGGTGCCTTCCTTTAGGGCAGAAAGGGGTGGGACTAGATGGCCTTGAGGGAGCCCTAGAGAGAACTATACTCTGGAGGTGTCCCCTTCCCTGGAGGCTTTGAAGGAGAGGCTGGATGGCCATCTGTCGGGAGGGATCGAATGGTGCCTTCCTTTAGGGCAGAATGGGGTGGGACTAGATGGCCTTGAGGGAGCCCTTCCAACTCTAGAGATAACTATATTCTGGAGGTACCCTCTTCACTGGAGGCTTTTACATAATGGGCTGGATGGCCATCTGTCGAGAGGGATCGGGTGGGTAAGGCTGGATGCCCTTTAGGGACCCCTCTGCTGGGTTTTTTTTAATTGAGTCTGGATGGCCATCTGTCGGGAGGGATCGAATGGTGCCTTCTAACTCTACAGAGAAACATACTCTGGAGGTGTTCCATTCTCTGGAAACTTTTCAAAGAGAGGCTGGATGGCCATCTGTTTGGGAGTGATCGGATGGTGTGCTTCTTTGTGAGGTCTCTTCCAACTCTAAGATCCTATCTCTCTATTATTATTATTATTATTATTATGCAGAGACCATCTATTACACTATCTATTATCACTATTATTATTATTCAGCAGAGGCTGGGTGGCCATCTGTCAGGAGTGATTGAGTGGTGCCTCCCTCCCTGAGTAGTTTACATGGGTCAGATGGCCTTTAGGGACACAGTACTTTGCTGGCATTCCTTTCTCTGTAGGTTTCTAAGCAGATTTTTGGATGGCCATCTGTCGGGAGGGATCGAATGGTGTGCTTCTTATTCAGCAGAGGCTGGGTGGCCATCTGTCAGGAGTGATTGAGTGGTGCCTCCCTCCCTGACTGGTTTACATGGGTAAGAACAGATGCCTTTTAGGGACACAAGAGAGAAATATACTTTGCTGGCATTCCCCTCTCTGTAGGTTTCTAAGCAGAGGGTTGGATGGTCATCTGTCGGGAGGGATCGAATGGTGCCTCCCATCATTATGATTATTATGATTATTATTAAATGGCTGTTAGGGCCCCAACTCTATGTAGAATTATATTTTGGGTGCGTCCCCTTCCCTGAAGTCTTTGAAATAGAGTCTGGATGGCCATCTGTCGGGAGAGATCGAATGGTGCCTTCCACTATTATGATTATTATGATGATTATTATTATTATTATTACTAAAGGGCTTTTAGGGCCCCAACTCTATGTAGAATTGTATTCTGTGTGCGCCCCCTTCCTTCCCTGGAGGCTTCGAAGTAGAGCCTGGATGGCCATCTGTCGGGAGAGATCGAATGGTGCCTCCCATTATTATTATTATTATTATTATTATTATTACTACTACTACTACTACTAAAGGGCTTTTATGGCCCCAACTCTATGGAGAATTATTATACTCTGGACGTGTCCCCTTCCCTGGAGGCTTTGGAGTAGAGTCTGGATGGCCATCTGTCGGGAGGGATCTAATGGTGCCTCCTATTATGATTATTATGATGATTATTATGATTACTAAAGGGCTTTGAGGGGCCCAACTGTATGGAGAATTATTATCTTCTGTGTGCGCCCCCTTCCTTCCTTCCTGCCTTCCTTCCTTCCTTCCCTGGAGGCTTTGAAGGGGAGCCTGGCTGGCCATCTGCGGGGAGGGATCGAGTGGTGCCTTGGTTGAGGGCAGAAAGGGAGGGACTCACCTTCCGGGCAGGGGAGGGCGCCCACCCGCAGGAGCATCATCATCATCAGCAGAAGCCGCACCTCCCTCCCCAGCATCATCTTCCAACCGAGTGGGACCCACTCCGCGGGCGGGGGCCCTTTAAGGGGCGCGCGTGGGCTAAAGGGGAGGTCCTTCTCCCAGGAAGCCCCGCCCCTACTTCAAGGCCACGCCCCTTCAGCTGTCTCTCGCGCGCGGGGGAGGCGTGGCTTCGTGCCTGCCTCTAAATCCCCGCCCCTTTCTCTGTGGCCCCGCCCACTCCCGAGCCAGCGGAGGTGCGCATGCGCAGTTGAGAGGCCAGGCCTGAGCGGAGCCTGAGGGGCAATCCGGGCAGGAAGGTCCGCCATGGCTTCGAAGCGGGCGCTGGTGATCCTGGCCAAAGGCGCCGAGGAGATGGAGACCGTCATCCCCACAGACCTCATGCGCAGGGCAGGGGTGAGGCCCCCTCGGAGGGAGGGAGGGAGAGCGAGAGAGGGCCGCAGCACACTGCGCATGCGCGCCCAGGGGAACTCGAGGGGAGAGGGGGCCGCAGGCCACTGCGCATGCGCGCCTGGGAAAGAAGCCAAGCTTCCTTGGGAAGATCTATTTTTGGAGGTTGGAGGGTGGCCATCTGTTGGGAGGGCTCTGACTGTGCGTCTCCTGCCTGGCCGAAGGGGTGGGACTAGATGCCCTTTGGGGGTCTCTTCCAACTCTAGAGAAGTATAGGCTGGAGACCTGTGTGTGTGCAAATATAGTGTATATAGAGTGTTATTATTATTATTATTATTATTATTATAACTTTATTTGTCCCCCGCTAGCATCTCCCGAAGGACTCGATGCGGCTTACACAGGCCAAGGCCTCAAAACACAACATCACAATACAACACCTAAAGCAAATCAAAAACAGTTAAAGAAATATTAAACAACAAGCAATAAACAATACACCGAGACACAATAAGACTGGGCCGGGTCAGAGTAATGGGTACAGGATTAAAAGTGCTGCTGTGACAGGTGGTCTGTAAGGCTTATAGGGCAAATGCAATGTGCAATGTGCAGTAATCTTTGTTTCTTCTAAAGTACTTCTGGGACTTGGTATTGGAGTTTTCCTATTCGGGGAAGGCACATCAGAACAGCCAGGTCTTCAAGTTCTTCCTAAAGACTGCCAGCGAAGGGGCCTGTCTAAGATCTTTGCGGAGGGAGTTCCAGAATCGGGGGGCCACCACGGAAAAGGCCCTGTCTCGCGTCCCCACCAAACGCGCCTGCGATGCAGGCGGAATCACGAGCAGGGCCTCTCCGGATGAACGAAGTGAACGCGTGGGTTCATAAACTGAGATGCGGTCACACAGGTAGGCTGGTCCCAAACCGTTCAGGGCTTTGTAGGTGAGCACCTGCACCTTAAATTGGGACCGGAAAATAAACGGCAGCCAGTGGAGCTCCCTAAACAGGAGAGTTGACCTCTCTCTGTAAGGAGTCCCAGTTAGCATCCTGGCTGCTGCCTGTTGGACCATCTGGAATTTCCGAGCCGTTTTCAAGGGCAGCCCCACGTAGAGTGCATTGCAGTAGTCCAATCTGGAGGTGACCAAGGCATGGACCACTCCGGCCAGATCCACCTTCGCGAGGTATGGTCGCAGTTGGCGCATGAGTCTCAATTGTGCAAAAGCCCTCCCGGACACCGCTGACACCTGAAGCTCAAGCGTAAGCGATGAATCCAACAGGACTCCCAAACTGCAGACCTGTGGCTTCAGGGGGAGTGTAACCCCGTCCAGAACAGGTTGCCACCCTATACCCCGGTCAGGTTTGCGATCAACCAGGAGGACCTCTGTCTTGTCGGGATTGATCTTCAGCTTGTTCCTCCTCATCCAGACTGTCACAGCAGTCAGGCACTCGTCCAGCACTCAAGGGGCCTCCTTGGAATTAGGTGGAAAAGAGTCGTAGTGTCATCTGCGTAGAGGTGGCACCCAACTCCAAAACTCCGGATGACCTCTCCCAGTGGTTTCATGTAGTTGTTAAAGAGCATGGGAGACAGAATGGAGCCTTGCGGGACCCCACAGGTCAAAGGCCAGGGGTCCGAGCAGGCATCTCCCAGCTTCACTATCTGGGATCAACCCTCCAGGAAGGACCGAAGCCACGACAAAACCGTGCCCCCGAGACCCATCCCAGAGAGTCGTCCCAGAAGGATACCATGATCGATGGTATCGAAAGCCGCTGAGATGTCCAAGAGAACCAACAGGGTCACACTCCCCCCGTCCAGATCTCCCAAGATTCCTTGGGAGTCCCTCCGGATCCATCATACATAGTATTAACTTTATTTGTACCCCACTAACATCTCCCGAAGGACTCGGTGCGGCTTACATAGGCCAAGGCCCTCAATAAAACAACAGCATAACAAATACACAATAATATATATATATGTCTATATAGTACATGAAGTGTATAAGCAGTGTTTACATATAATAGGTATAGTATCCACCCATCTCTCTGTCTTTCTTCTTTCTCCCCCAGATCTCGGTGACCGTGGCCGGCCTGGCGGGGAAGGAGCCCGTCCAGTGCAGCCGCGACGTGGTCCTGTGTCCGGACAAGAGCCTGGACGAGGCCCGCAAAGAGGTCGGTCCTTCCAAGGAACAACCCAGTCGAAAAAGACCCCGAAGAGGGCCACCCCGCCCTCCCCTTCTGCTTTAAAGGCACCCTCCTAACAGCCATAGATATGAAGGGGGTCTGCTCTGTTATATGACTTGTCTATCATAGAATCCCCGTGTTGGGAGAGAGTAGAGGCCGGGTGGCCACCTGTCGGGGGTCAGAATGGATGGCCCTTGGGGGTCTCTTCCAACCCGGGAAGCCTTGCCCGCTGACTTCTCTTCTCTCCTTTCCTTCAGGGGCCGTACGACGTGGTGGTCTTGCCGGGAGGAAACCTGGGGGCCCAAAACCTCTCAGAGGTAAGCAGGGGCCAATGAGAAATACATTAAAAAGGTTATTATTATTATTATTGTCTTGTTGAAGCCTCTTGTTTATTATTTATTTGCAACCTTTCTATGCCGCCCTTCTCACCCCGAAGGGGACTCAGAGCGGCTTCCAAGGTATAGATTACATACAATATCTTATACAGGGTTAGTCAAACTGAATAGGCCACAGTAGGTTACAGTAAACATACATATTGGCCTATTCATTTTGACTAACCCTGTATTATTAGCGCAGTACAATATCAGCATTACACATTGCTATATTGCACCATAACACTATATCGTAATATGATCAGTAATATTAATTATATTAATATTAGTATGATGGCTTATCCAGGCATATCTTATTAGTATAGTACTGTATTTATTATTATTTTGGTATATTATATTATTTATTATTACTAATAATATTATGTTAAATATATTAATATTAGTATGATGGCATATCCAGGCATATCTTATTATTATAGAGCTGTATTTATTATTATTATTTTAGTATATAAGAGAAGGAAGGAAGAAGGAAAGAGGTAGAAAGGAAGGAAGAAAGGAGAGAAAGAGGAAAAGGAAAGGAAAGAGGGAGCAAAGAAAGAAAGAGAGAGAGAGAGTGGGAAGGAAAGACGGAAGGATGGAAGCAAAAAGGAAGGAAGGAAAGAGGCAGAGAAGGAAAGAGAAAGAGGAAAAGAAAAAGGGGGAAGGAAAGAAAGAGGTAGAGAAGAAAGGAAGGAGAGAAGGAAAGAAAAAAGAAATGAAGGAAAGAGGAAGTGAAGGAAGGAGAGAAAGAAGGAGGGAAGACAGAAGGAAGGATGGAAGCTAAAAGCAAATGAAGGAAGGAAAGGGAAAGGAAAAGAAAAAGGGGGAAAGAAAGAAAGAGGCAGAGAAGAAAGGAAAGAGAAGGAAAAGAAAAAGAAATGAAGGAAAGAGGAAGTGAAGGAAGGAGAGAAAGAAGGAGGGAAGGAAATATGGAAGGAAGAAAGGAAAGAGGTAGAGAAGGAAAGAGAAAGGAAAAGAAAGGGAGGGAGGAAAGAAGTAGAGAAGGAAATAGAGAAAGAAGTAGAGAAGGAAGGAAAGACAGAAGGAAGGATGGAAGCAAAAAGCAAAGGAAGGAAGGAAAGAGAAAGAGGAAAAGAAAAGGGAAGGAAAGAAGGGTAGAGAAGGAAAGAAAAAAGGAAAGGAAAGAGGGAGCAAAGAAAGAAAGAGAGAGGGAAGGAAAGACAGACGGATGAAAGCTAAAAGCAGATGAAGGAAGGAAAGAGAAAGAGGAAAAGAAAACAAGGGAAGGAAAGAAAGGTACAGAAGAAAGAAGGAAAGTAAAAAGGAAATGAAGGAAAGAAAGAAGTAGAGAAGGGAGAAAGGGAGGGAAGGATGGAAGCAAAAAGTGAAGGAAGGAAAGAGAAAGAGGAAAAGAAAAGAGGCAGAGAAGAAAGGGAGAAGGAAATGAAGGAAAGAGGAAGTGAAGGAAGGAGAGAAAGAGGTAGAGAAGGAAGAAAGGAGAGAAAGAAGGAGGGAAGACAGAAGGAAGGATGGAAGCAAAAAGCATAGGAAGGAAGGAAAGAGGCAGAGAAGGAAAGAGGAAAAGGAAAAGGGGGAAGGAAAGAAAGGTAGAGAAGAAAGGAAGGAGAGAAGGTAAAGAAAAAGGAAATGAAGGAAAGAGGAAGTGAAGGAAGGAAGGAGAGAAAGAGGTAGAGAAGGAAGAAAGGAGAGACGGAAAGAAGAAGAAAAGGGAATTAAAGAAGGAAAGAGGGAGTGAAGGAAGGAAGGGGGGAAAGAAGGAGAGGAAGAGCCACGTGTGGCGGGTCCGGCTAGTTTATTATAAATGTAATTTACAATATTTATAATATAATGTGTTATCAATAATTCCATTTTATTTGTGATTAATGTATTATTGACGCTCTCCCTTTGCAGTCTCCGGCCGTGAAGGACGTCTTGAAGGAGCAGGACGGCCGGAAAGCCCTCATTGCCGCCATCTGCGCAGGTGGGACACACACACACACGCACACACACGTGTGCCCTTGGGGGGCTGAAGGGACACCCCATTCCTGTCCTCTGTGGGGTCCATGTGGGGCCTTTGGATGGGAAATGCCGAGAAGGGGAAGCGGCTCTGCTATCTTGTCTCTCTTCCGGGAAGGGAAGCAGGCTCAAGATCGGCAGACTCTGATGGGAGATCTTGCGTCTGACCTTTGGGCCTCTCAAGCTCCAAAAGCCATGGGAGGACGGCCATGGGAGGATGATGGGCTTTGGAGTCCCCTTCTCGGGGTTTCTCAGCCTCTCTCAGGCTGTGTCACCTTCATAGAGTGCCCTATATTATTATTAGTATTATTATTATTATTATTATTATTATTATTATTATTATGCCTCATATTGTGACCCACGACCATACAAAATATTTTCGATGCTACTTCAGAGCTGTCGTTTTGCTCCTGTTGTGAATCGCAATGTAAATAATAAATAAATAAGTATATAAATACTATTACTTATAATAATAATAATAATATAATAATAATATAAACTATACTTAAAATAATAATATAATATAAATATTAATAAATACTAATAACAATATAATAATATAGATAAAAATATAAAAACTACTACTAATATAACATTATAATATTATACATAATATAAGTATATAAATACTACTACTTATAATAATACAATAATATAAATATTAATAAATACGAATAATATAATAAAAATAATATAATATAAACTATACTTATAATAATACAATAATATAAATATTAATAAATACTAATAATATAATAATATAGATAAAAATATAAAAACTAACTACTACTAATATAATACTATTATACATAATATAAGTATATAAATACTACTACTTATAATAATACAATAATATAAATATTAATAAATACTAATAATATTATAATATTATAGTATAAACTACTACTAATAATACAATAAATATTAATAAATACTAATAACAATATAATAATATAAATAAAAATATAAAAACTAACCACTACTAATATAACAATATTATAATATCATACATAAGTATATAAATACTGTTACTTATAATAATAATAATATAATAATAATAATAAATATAATAATATAAACTACTCCTTATAACAATACAATAATATAAATATTAATAAATACTAATAACAATATAATAATATAAATAAAAATATAAAACTAACTACTACTAATATAGCAATACTATAATATTATACATAATATAAGTATATAAATACTATTACTTATAATAATTATATAATATTATAATAATATAAACTATTACTTATAATAATACAATAATATAAATAATAATATAAAAACTAACTACTACTAATATAACAACGTTATAATATTATACATAATATAAGTATATAAATACTATTACTTGTAATAACAATAATAATAACAATAATGATGACAACACTTGGGAATTGTCTGATGTGCGATGCAATACAGCAGCCAGCAGAATGATCTTGTTTGCTGTGGGGAGAGGGAGAGAAGCGGGCCCTCTCTGGGAAGAAGGTGCTGGGGGTGGAACGGAGCTCCAGGACCCAATATGGAGCCCCAAGAGCAGCCCTGTCCTCCCTTGGCCAGAGGAGCGGTGTCCTTGGCTGGTCAGCCCGGTGGGTGCCCTTTGGCCTTTGCAGCCGGCCAGCGGCTCCTCTTACGCCTCGTCTGCGGAGACTGACCGGAGGGGAAGGCACCCCCCTCCCCCCCCCTTTTCTCCCAGGAAGCCTGATTGACACCTGCCTGAGACGGGAGGGACCTTTCGGCGGCCCTGTGGCTTTGGTTTCCTGCCGGCCTCCCTTCCGAGAGTTGTGATGACACCGCGGCTGCTGCTCCGAAGGGCTTATTTTCCCCGCTAGTTTCAGTCTGAGCTGTGGGTTTCCTCCTGGGAGGAGGAGGAGGGCCTCTTATCGCTCTGCCGTCACGGCATCGCCAACGAGCAAAGGGCACGCCACCGTCATTTCTGGCATTAGGCGGTTGACGGGCGCGAATCGGGGAGGAAGGAAGGAAGGAAGGAAGGAAGGAAGGGGGCTCCCCTTTGAATCGGCCACACGGCCATCCAGGGCGCAGGGGGGTCTCTCTTCCGTGGCACCACCACCGATGCTGGAGTCGTTGTTTAGTGATGGCTTAGACCAGTTGCATCTGTCAAGTAGGAAAATTAGGTACCACCTTAAAGTGTGGGGAGGCTAAATTAACTGATTTATGAGGCCGTAAAGAAGACTCCAGCCAAGCATTCCAGCGGGGAAGCATGCGGGGAATGCGGAAGTGCTTCATCAGTGTCGCAGATGGACGAGGAAAGCGACAGCTCCCCTGGCGGCCAGAAAAAGTTAAATGGCCTCTGTGTATGTCTGTATATGTTTGTATGTCAAAAATTGGCATTGAATGTTTGCCATGTATGTGTAAACTGTAATCCGCCCTGAGTCCCCTGCAGGGTGAGAAGAAGGGTGGAAGAGAAAAGCTGTAAATAAATAAACAAACATGAAAACATTATGCTCTCACCAACATGAAAGCATTGCGATGACCTTTCCCCGAGCTGGCTTCTCGTCTACCAGCCAGGCGAGAACTCCGCCTGACACACAAATCAAGACAAGCTTGCCGGGTCAGGTCACTGTCAAGGCTTTCTGTACTTTCAGTATCATCTTCCCTCTGTCTATGTCTGTATATGTTGTATGTCAAAACTGGCATGGAATGTTTGCCATGTGTGTGTACACTGTAATCCGCCCTGAGTCCCCTGCTATGGGGTGAGGAGAAGGGCGGAATATAAATACTGTAAATAAATAAATAAATACAGACATACACAGAGGCTATTTCACTTTTTCTGGCTGCCAGGGGAGCTGTCGCTTTCCTCGTCCATCTGCGACACTGATGAAGCGCTTCCGCATTCCCCGCATGCTTCCCCGCTGGAATGCTTTGCTGGAGTCTTCTTTATGGCCTCATAAATCAGTTAATTTAGCCTCCCCACACTTTTTTAAGGTGGTACCTAATTTTCCTACTTGAGAGATGCAACTGTCTTTCAGGTTGCAAAGGTCGACAACAGGCTGCACACAATTGGTTGGAAACCCACTCCAAGCCGGGCTGGCTTTTATTACTATTATTATTAGTTATAATTAGTTATTATTATTATTATTAGTCGTTGTTTATTGACGACTTAGACCAGGCGTGCTCAACGTCCGGCCCGGGGCCAACTGCAGCCCTCATTCACATTTCCATTGGCCTCTCTGTAATGAAACCAATAATATTTATTTTTTTACGACGTTTATACGCCACCCTTCTCACCCCGAAGGGGACTCAGAGCGGCGTACAAGATAGATAGACATATACACATACAATATATTATATGATCAGCATAGTACAATATCAGGATTATATTTATTCTATTTACAGCTTTTATATTCCGCCCTTTTATTATATTCACTTTTATTATATGTATAGATTATGTTTATTATTTCTCTATTGTCCACGCTTTCCTTGAGGGACCACCAAGGATCCCACCCATTTATTGATGATATATATAGGTAGGCAGGTGTATTGGTAGATAGATAGATAGAATTATTATTATTATAAATACATTATTATTATAAATAATAATAGTTATTATTATTAAAGCCATTGTTATTATAAACTATATTATTATTGGAAACACAACAAGGTGAGTCCACAGCAGACACTCTGCTATATTATTATTATTATTATTATTATTATTATTATTATTATTGGAAACACAACAAATCTCTCTGCTGGGTGTTGTATTGGATCACACGTCGGACCCTTCCCAAGTCTCTAGGAGTGTGTGATGTATCGCCGAATAATGCGCGCAGATCTCAATCAGGTGGCAAGTGGTGATTTTGTCAGTACCGATTGTGTTTAAGTGCAGGCCAGGGTCTTGAGGCACTGCGCCCAGTGTGCCAGTCACCACTTGGACCACCTTTACCGGCTTGTTCTAATATTTTCACAAACCCCAATGACATCTAGACATTTGATGATCCAACAATGTGGCAGTTACTCAAATGTATTGTCGAAGGCTTTCATGGCCGGAATCACTCAGTTCTTGTGGGTTTTTTCAGGCTGTATGGCCATGTTCTAGAGGCATTCTCTCCTGACGTTTCGCCTGCATCTATGGCAAGCTTCCTCAGAGGGTGAGGTCCTCTGTGAGTCAAATGCTTTATTATTATTATTAATAATAATAATAATAATAATTATACACAACAAGATTATATTTATTTCTTGTGTCAGGGCAGCCAGTCAATTATGTTACATTTCTAACAGAACAAAGCAAACAAACAAACAGAGAAAATACACAACAAGATGAGTACACAGCAAACAAGGTCACTCTGCTGTGTGATCCAATGCAATGGTTGTTGTATTGGATCACACGTCGGACCCTTCCCAAGTGTCTAGGAGTGTGTGATGTATTGCCGAATAATGCGTGCAGATCCCAGTCAGGTGGCAGGTGGTGATTTTGTCAGTGCCGATTGTGTTTAAGTGCAGGCCAAGGTCTGGAGGCGCTGCACCCAGTGTGTCCTAGACGCTTGGGGAGTGTTCAACTTGTGATTTTGTGATACGAAATCCAGCATGTTGATCTCATTTGCTATGACATGCTGTGTTTTTGTGTCAGAATAGTAATAATAATAATAATAATAATAATAATAATAATAATAATACAACACTCCTGACCTCACGATCGTGGGACTTCCGAATTCAGACAGAGAGAGTTCTGGAGCACAACAACATGTTCATGGCATGTCGTTGGCGGGAGGGTGTTTAGTGTCTCCTGAGGAATGGGAGCCATAGCTGTTTGTGGAAGTGTACACACACACGCATACATATTTACACTTTGTGTGTACAGATAGATAGATAGATCGATAGATAGGTATATTCCCCTATGTAGTAGGCACATGCATGCTTCTAAGTCAGTGGTTCTCAGCCTTCCTAATGTCGCGACCCCTTAATATGGTTCCTTATGTTGTGGTGACCCCCAACCATAAAATTATTTCCGTTGCTACTTCACAACTGTAATTTTGTTCCAGTTATGAATCGTCATGTAAATATCTGGTTTGCAGGATGTACTTTCATTCACTGGACCAAATTTGCAATAGAATGGTAAGACGAGGCTTCTCTCACACAAAGGTTTACCTCGCACTCCTCAGGACAACACTAGATTTGGGGGGTTGATTTTGTCATTTGGGAATTGTAGTTGCAGGGATTTATAGTTCACATACAACCAAAGACCATTCTGAACCCCACCAACAATAGAATTGTAAGACGAGGCTTCTCTCACACAGAGGTTTACCTCACACTCCTCAGGACAACACTAGATTTGGGGGGTTGACTTTGTCATTTGGGAGTTGTAGTTGCAGGGATTTATAGTTCACATACAACCAAAGAGCCTTCTGAACTCCACCAATGATGGAACTGAACTAAACTTGGCACACAGAACTCCCACGACCAACAGACAACACTAGAAGGGTTTGGTGGGCATTGACCTTGCGTTTGGGAGTTGTAGTTCGTCTACATCCAAAGTGTGGACTGCAACAATGATGGCTCTGGACCAAACTTGGCATAAATACTCAATCTGCCCAAATGTGAACACTGGTGGAATTTGGGGACAATAGACCTTGACATTTGGGAGCTGTAGTTGCTGGGATTTATAGTTCACCTACAATCTGAACCTCACCAATGATAGAATTGGGCCAATCTTCCCACCCAGAACCCCCATGACCAGCAGAAAATGCTGTTTCCTGATGGTCTTTGGTGACCCCTCTGACACCCCCCCCCCCCGGGTCCCAACCCCCAGGTTGAGAAACACTGTCCTAAGTGGTCCCAAAGCACTTACAAAACTAAAATTCCGGTGGTGAACACTAGGGGGCGCTGGTGCTTTAGTGTTGCTCAAGTTCAGGTGGTGAAAATTTCAGAACTCTCACAAAAACTTTCAAAATTTCCTTATTATTTCATTATTGATGATTTTTAAGTGGCTGACAACATACAGACACGCAATACAGAGTCCATATGTATTGATTGACCACCTTCTCAACCCCGGAGGGGACTCAGGGCGGCCTCGCAAAGGCAACCACGCAATGCCACAGATTCACGTTCAAACCAAACCCAATCAAAACGCACGATCCAAAGACGTAGTCGGAATCCAATATCGGATCAAATGACATGAGTGTCCCTCCCTGTGGCCCCAGGTCCCACCGCGCTGCTGGCGCACGGAATCGGCTTCGGGCGCAAAGTGACGACGCACCCCTTGGCCAAGGACAAGATGATGGCCGGAGGTAGGCCGGGTGGCCATCTGTCGGGAGGGATTGGGTTGTGCCTTTCCTCCATGGCATAAATGGGGTGGGACTGAATGGCCATCTGTCAGGAGGGCTTGAATGGTGTCCTTCCTGGTAGAAGCGGGTGGGGTGGGCAGATTGAATATAGTGTATTTGCCTATCATCTGTGGCAGGATGGCCATCTGTCGGGAGGGCTTGGGTTGTGCCTTTCCTCCATGACTGGGTGGCCCTGAGGGGGTCCCTTCCAACTAGGATTCTGGGGTGTCCTTGCCATCGCTATGGCTGGGTGTCATGTGTGTATATTTATATGTGTGTATGAGATTTAGACAGATAAATATATCTATGGCTCTGTGGCCATCTGTTGGGAGCGCTTGGATGGTGTCCTTTATGGCACAACAAGGTCAGACTGGGTGGCCTTTGGGGGTCCCTTCTGGGGGTCCCTTCCAATTGTAGGATTCTATGATATGCTTGCCATATCTATGGCTGGGTGGCCATCTGTCAGGAGGGCTTTAATGGTGTCTTTCGTGGCAGAAGGAGGCTGGACTAAATGTCCCTTCCAACTCTGGGATTCTATGATGTGCTATCTATCTCAATCATATCTTTGGCTGAGTGGCCAACTGTTGGGAGGGTTTGGGCGGTGTCCTCCTTGATTTCAGAAAGAGGGTCAGACTGAATGGCCCTTGGGGGTCCCTTCCACCTATTAAGATTCTATGGTATGCCTGTCCTGTGTGTGTGTGCGTGCGCCATTTTGATAGATAAATAAGTATATCTATGGCTATGTGGCCATCTGTTGGGAGGGTTTGGATGGTGTCAGACTGGATGGCCTTTGGGAATCACTTCCAACTCTAGGATTCTATGATATGCCTGTCATATATGTGTGTGTGTATGTGTGTGTGTATGTATATTATATATATATATATAAGGTATATTATGGTATTTATATCTATCTCAGTCATCTATGGCTGGGTGGCCATCTATTGGGAGGGCTTTAGTGCTGTCTTTCATGGCAGAATGGGGTTGGGCTGGATGGTCTTTGGGGGTCCCTTCCAACTCTTGGTATACCTATCTCAGTCATCTCTATGGCTGGGTGGCCATCTGTTGGGAGGGCTTTAATTGTGCCTTTCATGGCAGAAAAGGGTCAGGCTAGATGACCTTTGGGAGATTCTATGGTATACCTGTCTCGTGTGTGTGTGTGTGTGTGTGTGTAATTTATCTATCTCAGTCATCTCTATGGCTGGGTGGCCATCTGTCGGGAGGGCTTTAGTGGTGCCTTTCATGGCAGAATGGGGTTGGGCTGGATGGTCTTTGGAGGTCCCTTCCAAAGATTCTATGGTATACCTGTCTCATACATATATATGTGTGAGTGTATGTGCATGTATGCATATATGTGTGTGTGTGTATAGATAGATAGATAGACATACATACACATAAAATCTATGTCTGGGTGGCCATCTATCTGTCGGGAGGGCTTTAATTGTGCCTTTCATGGCAAAAGAGGGTCAGGCTAGATGGCCTTTGGGGATCCCTTCCAATACTTAAGATTCTATGGTATACCTGTCTCTTATATATGTGTGTGTGTGTGATTTATCTATCTCAGTATGGCTGGGTGGCCATCTGTTGGGAGGGCTTTAGTGGTGCCTTTCATGGCAGAATGGGGTTGGGCTGGATGGTCTTTGGGGGTCCCAACTCTTGTGTAATTTATCTATCTCAGTCATCTCTATGGCTGGGTGGCCATCTGTCAGGAGGGCTTTAATGGTGTCTTTCATGGCAGAAGAGGGTCAGGCTGGATGGCCTTTGGGGGTCCCTTTGAACTCAAGGAGATAGAGAGCTCAGACTTGTGTTGCGGAGCCTTGTGCTTCCCTCCCCTCCCTCCCTCTCTCTCTCCTCCAGACCACTACAAATACTCGGAGAGCCGCGTGGAGAAGGACGGCCACGTGCTGACCAGCCGGGGACCGGGCACCAGCTTTGAGTTTGGCCTGGCCATCATAGAGGAGCTGCTGGGGAAGGAGGTGGCCGCCCAGGTCAAGGCCCCGCTCGTCCTGAAGGATTAGGGGGGGGGCAGACCCCCCCCCCAGGGAGAGACCCTGAAGCCCCCCCCCCCGCCATTGGGGGCACTGCCCTCGGAGACCCCTGGGAGGGGATCCCATGACGCGCCCCATCTCGGTGTGCCCCCCCCCCACATCCCCCCACTTCCTGGGAATTAGTCACCTTGAATAAAATATGATGTTTGAATGGCTGGCATTATTTGGGGGGGGGGGCATTACTACTACTACTACTACTAATAATAATAATAATAATAATAATAATATAATTTTTCATAAAGATTGCCTTAATAATATTAACTATTTTTATTCTACCTATATTCTATAGATATATAAATAAAAATGTCATGTTCCTTCCTGGGATTAACAGAACTCAAAATCCACTGGACAAATGGACACGAAGTTTGGACACTACACCCCTAACGGACCAATGAGTGGCCATCACTCGTAACCCCTCCCCCCCCCCCCCAAAAAAGCAGAAAGGACTCAAGAACCCCAAAAAGCTAAATGATGAAAAATTAAATGACAATACAGGAAAAAAGGGAAAAAAGGGGAGGAAGGAAGGAAGGAGAGAAAGAGGGAGGGAAAGAAAGAAAGAAGGAAGGAAGGAAAGAGAGGAGGAAGCCTGGAAGCAAAGGAAGGGAGGAAAGAGGTAGAGAAGGAAGAAAGGAGAAAAAGAGGAAGGAAAAGAAAAAGGGTAAGGAAAGAAAGAGGGAGAGAAGGAAGGAAGGAGAGAAGGAAAGGAAAAAGGAAAGGAAGGAAAGAGGGAGCAAAGGAAGGAGGGAAAGAAGGAGAAAAAGAGGGAAGGAAAGAGAAGGAAGGATGGAAGCAAAAAGTGAAGGAAGGGAGGAAAGAGGTAGAGAAGGAAGGAAAGAAAGAAAAGGAAAGAGAGTGAAGGAAGGAGGGAAAGAAGGAGAGAAAGAAGGCGGGCAATGCGTGGCGGGTACAGCTAGTTATTAATAATGCAATAGTAATAATAGTTGTATTATTAAGTGTATTTTATTTATAATAATAATAATAATTGTATTAATCATAGGAACTTTTATTTTTCTTGCAACAATAATTTTAAGAATAATTATATAATTCCATAATATTTGTTATGATAAATATATACATATAACAATGGCTAATCATTTTAATGATAATTTCTAATAACAGCCATACTAATACCACCCTCATTTTTAGTGTCCATCCACATGCGATGGCACTGCAAGCTGACCTATTGACCCCCGGGAAGTGTCCCCCTTTGCCTACCAAATTCACTGGGTGGACCATGCAAATGTGACCGGCTCAGGTGTGACTATTTTTCCGAGCATTTGGGCAACAACCACATCGGCCATTTTTCACGCAGAGGAGCAGATCTTGAATTTCCCTGTGTGCCGTATGGATGGGTGTTGACAAGGAAGAGCGGGCGATGAGCAGCCCCACAAAGTGCTCCATCTTTCGGTGTTTTGACACGAGAAGGCACATTAAGCAAAGTCCTTACTCAGCCGTGACCGGAGCCGTGCGCATCCAAAGTGGGAGAAGCACCTTTGGGAGAAGATCCCACCTGAGCATCAGGAAGAACCTCCTGGCCATAAAAGCTACTCAACAGGGGAACTCTCTGCGCCGGAGTCTTTTAAGCAGAGGCTGGATGGACATCTGTAGGGAGGGCTTCAGTTGTGCTTTTCCTGCCTGGCAGAAGGGAGTCGGGGCACTTGGGGCCTCTTCCAACCCTTGGAATCTAGGATAGAAATATCATAAAGTATAGTGTGTCTACCTATCCTATATATGGCTGGATGGCCATCTGTCAGGAGGGCTTGGGTGGTGTCTTCAAGGCAGAAGGGGGTTGGACTGGATGGCCCTTGGGGTCCCTTCCAATGTTATGATTTGTATATATTGTTGTTGTTGTTCATTCGTTCAGTCGTCTCCGACTCTTCGTGACCTCATGGACCAGCCCACGCCAGAGCTCCGTGTCGGCCGTCACCACCCCCAGCTCCTTCAAGGTCAGTCCAGTCACTTCTTGTATATATTAGAACATGGTATATGTACGGCTGGATGGCCATCTGTTAGGAGGGATTGGATGGTGTCTTCAAGGCTGGACTGGATGTCCTTTGGGGGTCTCTTCCAACCCTAGGATTCGATGAGGCAGAAGTGATATCGAGGCGCTTTTAGGGGGATCTCCCCAGCCGAGGAGGTCCCGAGGACCGCACCAAAGAGGGTCCCTGAACCTTGGCGAGGGCAGCGAAGTCAATTCCAGCAGCCAAAAATATTAAAAATAATAAATCCCCACCGAAGCGGAAGAAGATGGCGACCGAGGTATTTTAATTAGCAATTCAGCTGAGATCGGATGCATTGCAGGAATAGTTCCACCACAAGCATACCGATGCAAGGTTTACAGGCATTTTTATAGCAAAAGTACAGAAAAACAATTTGAATTTCCCGCCCGCCCCTCTCCGCCTGGCTTCACGCTGATTGGTTGACAGCCTGAACAGCTGGGAGGAGGCTTGGCGGCCCGCCTTGCTCTGGGCCAATCAGCAAGCTTCTCCACCTCCGAGGAGCCAATCAGCGCTCTCCTCTTGCTTCTGAGGATCGACGAATCAGAAGAGAGAAGGCGGGATGACCGCGGACAATGGGGGAAATGATGGGATTATCCCTAGCCGGCCAGCGGGGACTTGAGACTTTGTTTTGGCCGGCATGGTGCGATTGTTCTTATGAACGGTTTTCCTATCCTTGATGGGTTTTGGTGGAGAGAACAAACAGGGTCGGGACAGGGGTCCCCGGGGGTCGTTCCTGTCCTTTGTCAATCAATCCGAGTGTCCAAATAGACTTCCTCGCCCGCCAGACGAACTCAGAGAGCGGTAAAGGAAATCTCAACTTGTTTTGTCCATGCAGATGTGAAACAATCAAGTAAGTTTCGAGGGAGGCGGGGGTCCTCCCTCGGGCATTCCAACAGTCCTGGGTCACTTTTTTTTAGGGCAAAAGTCAAGGGGAAAGGCGGGAAAACAAGCGATGCTTCATGCATTATCATTAATACAAAATTCATATAGAAAAACCCCATTCCCACCCCACTTTATAAATAGTTAATAAAAGAATTGATTTTTTTTATTTGAAAACTTGAAGTCCCATGGTTCTGGGGAAAGTTCGTGGAAACGGAGGTGGCTTGCAGTCCAAAGCAAGCAGCAGAAAGCCATTCTTCCCTGGTTAAAGCTAGCAGATAGGCACTGGGTTGATAGGTAGCAAAATCCATAGCTTGGTCCTTGGGAAACTATAACTCCCTCCCAAGGACTGGACCTCCTGCCCGGCCCCCTCTCCAAGATCTCCTGGGGGCAGCCACAGCAAGTCCCCGGTTGCGGAGCCAGGCAGGAACGAGCGGCAACAAAGAGAAATTGACTGCTTGTGTGGAGCTGGCGAAGATTTGACAATTAGCTGTTTTCTGTCAAATTATATTCTTTTAAATAAAAAGATTATTTCCCGGGCGTAGGGATCCAAAATGAGGAAAGCAAGATAGCAGTTTAGTTAAGAATTGAGTAAAGAAAAATATGGCATTAAAACGGGGCCGATCCGCCATTTTGAGATTTTAGCGGATACGGGGGCCCAATAGGAAGGCCTCCGTATCCGCGGTTCCAATTGACGCAGATTCGGCAGAAGGAGGCTGGACTGGACGTCCTTTGGGGACCTCTTCCAACCCTAGCACGCCCTGACATTGTGGAAGAGAGTCCTGGGGGCGCCTCACTCTCCTCGTGGCCCCGGTGGGGTGGGCCCGGTGTCCGCGGCCGCGGTGGTGTAGGCCTGGATGCAGGTGCGGAAGTGGGCGGCGGTGTTGCGCTGCGGCCGGCAGAGGATGACGTAGCAGCGGGGCAGGAAGAAGGCGCAGAGCACGGCGTAGACGCTGGTCTGGACAGTGAACATCTGCAGGGCGGCCGTGCTCGGGCCCTCAGCCGTGGCGTACGTGAGCAGGAAGGAGCCCCAGCCCATCAGGAAGACCAGCATGCTGGCGGTCAGCAGCCGGGCCTCGGAGTAGTTCTCAGGCAGGTGGCGGCCCCAGAAGGCCAGCAGGAAGCAGGCGCCCGCCAGGAGGGTGATGTAGCCCAGCACCGCCCCCAGCCCCAGGAAGGGCCCCTCCCAGCAGCGCAGGGACACCTCCCGGGGCCCCAGGGCCGTCTGGACCAGGGCCGGCGGAGAGAGGCTGAGCCAGAGGCCGCAGAGTGTGGCTTGCACCCCGCAGCTCAGCCCCACGGCCAGGTAGGGGCCCCGGAAGCGCCGCCAGCAGTGCCGCGCCCGGTGCAGCCGCCCCGCCGCCTTGAAGATGAGCACCACTTGCAGGGAGCGCACCAGCAGGCAGGAGACGCAGGCCGTGAAGCAGAGCGCGAAGACCGGCTGCCGGACGAGGCAGGCCTGGGCGGAGGGGCGCCCCACAAAGAGGAGGGCGGTGGCGCAGGAGCCCAGCAGAGCCGCCAGCATCACGAAGGCCAGCCCCCCGCCCGCGGCCCGCACCACAGGCGTGTGGCGGTGCGTGGCGAAGACGACGAGGCAGCCCAGCAGCAGCAGGAAGCCCAGCAGGGCCACGGCCAGCAAGGCCACCACGTTGCCGTCGCTCAGCCGCAGGAAGGAAACCGAGGGAGGGAAGCAGCGGGCGCTGCGCGGAGGAGACCACGTCCCGTTGGGGCAGGGCAGGCAGTCTGCGGAGTCTGCGGAGGAGGGTCGTGGAATTAGAAGGAAACCCGAAGGCCGTCAGCCCAAAGCCCTCCCAACAGACGGCCGTCCCGCCTCTTACTTGTCTGGTTCTGGAAGGTGCCCTCCACGCAGTCCTCGCAGCGGCACGGGCATTCGTCCAGCATTCGCTTGCTCCGACTTTGGCCGGTGGGACACTCCCTGGCGCAGGAGGAGATTGGGATCTGTGCAGGGGAGAGCGGAGAGGTCAACGGGCATGAAGGGGAACCACGAGAGGTCACACAAGAATCACAAAAGGGATTGGGCCCCCAACTGGCAAACACCAAGGTGGAATGAGGAGGTGCGGCTCCAGCCTCACCTGGCCCTCGGGACCCGGCCATTGGATTTGTGTCCGGTTGATATCCAGGCTCCGAGCTGTGTAGCTGCCAATCTTGACGTAGTCCACGCCATTGTCCTTCCAGGACCAGGTTATGATGTCATAGCCCAGGAAAAGGTCCTGCTGGGGGCTGAACCGGATGGTGTGGCTCAGGAGGGGGAAGTCCACCTCCCTCAGGGTCTCCAGCAGCTGGAAGGAAGGACAGAGAAGAGAGGGATGACCCTTGCGCAAAAGGAAGGAGAGAAGGGAGGGAGGGAGGGAGGACAGGAAGGAAGGACAGAAGGTAGGGAGGGAAGGAGGAAGACAGGGAGGAAAGATGGAAGGAAGGACGGACAAGAGGGAGGAAGGCAAGAAGACAACAAGGGAGGAACGATGGAAGGAAGGACAGAAAGGTAGGAAAGGAGGCAAGAAGGGAGGGAGAGAGGCAGGAAGGGAGGAAAGATGGAAGGAAGAAGGAGAAGGAGGGAGGGAGGAAAGATGGAAGGACGGAGGGAAAGGAGGGAGCAGGAAAGATGGAAAAATGGGAAGATCAGCAGCTACACAGATGGAAGGACAGAAAGGAGGGAGAAAGGGAAGATGGAAGAAAGGAAGGAAAGGAGGGAGGGAGGCAGGAAAGGAGGAAAGATGGAAGGAAGGACGGAAAAGGGAGGAAGGCAGGGAGGGAGGAAAGATGGAATGAGGGAGGGAGGATGGCAGGAAGGAAGGAAAGAAATGGAAGGGAGAAAGGAAAGAAGGGAGAATTGTAGGAAGGGAGTTCAGGAAGGAAAGAAGGAAGGATGGAAGGAGAGAGAGAGTTGTCTGGGGCGGCACCTGTCATCTGCCATGGAAAGAAAGTACTCGGCGTCCTGGCCGAGGGCCGTATGGGGCCTTGTCCAAACACACGTCCCCTTGTAGGAAGAGGGGCGGGGCGGGGGCCTCCTTAGGTGACCAGACCCAACCAGCGCCCACCCCGCCTCCTCCTTCCTTTGGGGGTCCCACGAAGACTCACCTGCCAAGGCCGGGGCTCCTGACCGGCAGGACAGTCTTCCCGGCGGCTGCACCCGAGGCGGAGGTGGAGGGCATGGGCCAAGGCGTAGGCGGCGGTGTAGGAGTAGAAGGCCCAGTCCCAGAGGGAGGAGCCCAGGAGGCTGGCCAAGGAGTCCGGGGAGGGCGGCGGGCAGGAAGGGGGGCAGGAAGCGGGGCAGGAGGAGCCCTTGGGGGGGCCGTCACGGAGCGCCTCCTCCACAAAGCGCTTGACGTGGGGCAGCCGTATGGGCCTGATGGTCAGCCCCAGGAACGTGCCCGCCCGCTCCATGCCCTGCAGCGCGGCCACCACGTCCGACAAGACCCAGCTCTCGGTGGCCACCCAGACCTTGCCGGTGATCTCCAGAGCGATGACCACCTGAAAGAACTGCCGGGCAATGGCGGCGTTGCCCAGGATGACGGTGACATTGGTTCCCGCCCTCTTGATGTTCTCCACCACCTTCTCTAACTGGTCGAAGGTGGCGACCGGCCCGCCGGGCATGAGCCCCTGGTAGGAGACGCAGATGCCCCGCGCGGCGGCCCTGTCAATCAGGATCCGGACTGACTCCTGGGTAGCCTTGGTGCCGCTGCCCACTGCCGAGACCCACTCCCAGCGGAAGGCCCGGATCAGCGCAACAATGCCGTCCAGCTGGTGGGCCGTGCTGGGCACCGTCCGGAAGAGCAGCGGCGGCCGGCCACGGTTGTCAAAGTCCTCGTCCTTGATGCTGTAGCTGACCTGGAGGAAGAAGAGACATGCCCTCAATAGTCCTAAACTTACCTGTAACCGTAGTTTCCCTAGTGGTCACCTGTGAATTCGCACAGCCCCGCCCATCCTCCCTGCAGTTTGTTATGCCTCCTCCTTCTAGCAGCTTAGGCGGCGGAAGAGAACTGAAGCGGTTAGCCGACCCATGGGCTATATATGCTCTCGAGGGGAGCGTGGGCGTGGCCAACCGCCATTCCTCACGCTTTTTAAGCCCCTGAGGTCCCCTGAGATTGTTGGGAACCATCGTTTTTGAAAATCCCGAGCAAATCCCTGGACACGCTGTACCTATCTTATTCAAAATGAAGAACTAGTACTGCAGTGGGCATTGCAGGCCTGCTTTTGGCTTCGTTAGGATTGTTGTCGTTGGGTGCCTTTCAAATCGTTGTAGAGTCAGGGCAACCCTCTGTCTAAAGTTTAGGGCGGGGGGGGCGCATGTAAAGGAGCTTGGAGGGTCGTACCTGGCGCGTGGGACAGAGTTTGGGGACCTAAACGGAGTGTCAGCTGTCCTCAATGACAGACAACCCCATTCACACCCTGACCCACCCGTCACGTGTGTGCCCCGTGTTCCTGTGGGATGATGTCAGAGGACAGAGTCCAAGCCGAGACGGGACGGCCGGGAAGCGCCTTACCTGTGGGAGGCCGTAGAGGCCGAGGATGTGGGAGGCCAGCGGGGCTAGGGCGGACTCGTAGGGGCCCACCACGCCGACCACCTTCCGGGCCCAGTCCACCGTGCAGGGAGGGCGTCCCCGTTGGCTGGGCGCCAGCCGGAAGAGCCCCCGGAGGAAGGGGGCGTCCTTGGGGTTGTCCCAGATGTGGTAGCCCAAGGAGACATTGGGCAGCAGGCGGGAGGAGCGGTTGATTTCCTCCACGGCCAGGCGCATGGCTTGCGACTGCGTGAAGCCCCAGGGGTCCAAGCTGCGGCGGAAGGGAGAAGGCGTCAGGGCCGAGGCGGGCTTTGCGTGTTTGGGGCACAACCAGGCAGGGGCGTTCCTCAGTTAATCAGTTTGTGAGCAGGGCTTTTGGGCTTGGAGGATGGAACGGGTCTTGGCGTGGAGGAGGGAACGCCTCGAGTCGCCGGAAGGATGAGAGGGGTGGTGTACAAATATAGTAAATAAATAATACATAAATAACAACATCACACACACACACACTCCTTGTGCCTGGAATCGAGCTTGCTTAGGCAATCCCTCGTTGTCCAAGGAAGATGGTCCTCCAAGTTCGGCGTCTTGGTGGCGGGTATGTAGGTGACTATGGAGCCCTATTCCGGACCTACATGTTCCCCGCAGTGAGGGCATCGGTTTCCAGGTGAAAAGCGGTCCCGGTCGGGGTTGGTTTGATGCGCCTTCCTCCTGACTCATTTCTCATTTCGCCCCCCATTCATGCCTCTTCAAATTCTACAGCACTGCTGGACACAGCTGACCTCCAGCTAGAGCGCTCAAGGGCCAGAGCTTCCCCGTTCTCTGTGTCTATTATTTATTTACGACATTTACATGCCACCCTTCTCACCCTGAAGGCAACTCAGAGCGGCTTACAAGATATTATTTACGTCTTCGGCATGGAGGACGGAGCGACATCACACACCCCTTTGTGGCTGGAATCGAGCACAACCTCCTGGACACTGAAGTTGGGAAAAGCCGACCCTGTTTCTCCAAAAATAAGGCCTACCCTGAAAATAAGCTTTAGCAGGATTTTTCAGGATTTCAAAATCCTAATTCAAAAAGAAGCTTTGTTACAATTAAATAAAATATATCCGTTGGGGGGAGAAGAAGACATCCCCTGAAAATAAGCCCTAACACATTAATCCGAGACCGTGTCTTATTTTCAGGGGAACAGGGTGCATCCCTCTCTATCTGGACTGTTGTCTGTCTTGTCTGAGTCTAACGGCATCGAATGTTTGCCGCACATGTATGTTCTGTGACCTTCGGGGTGAGAAGGGCGGAATATACATACTGTAAACAAATAAGTTGTCGCCTCCTCACAGGTGTGCCCTGTCCCCAAAGTGTGGCATAAAGGATCAGACGAATGTTGCGCTCCGGAGAAAAGTGGTGGGGGGCGCGCCCCCTGACTCACCTGGCGCAGGTGCTGTTGCGGTGGATGGGGAAGAAGCCCGCCAGGAGGAAGTCCCCCGGGAGGTGGGAGGGCAGCTTGCAGGAGGAGCCCTGCGGGGTGGCCCCACGGCCCCCGAGGAGGAGGGCAGCCAGGGGAAGCCAGGTCAGCAGCATCGCCACCTCTGAGGACGCGCAGCAGCCCGGCTTTGGCTCCAGACTCCTGCGATGGACTTCCCAGGGGTTGCTTTGCCTAATGGCCCTCTTATTGGGGATGGATTTGGCCCTGCCCACCGTGACACTCCTGTGGGACCGTGAAGGAGGCTGCCACGGTTCCCCATCTCCCATTGGCCCTTCCTTCTGTTGGGAGGCTTCTCCCGCCCTCGGCCTTTGAGAAATGGCTCTGGCCCATTTGGGAGTCAAAGCACGGGAAGCCGACCGGAACGCCAACGCCGCCACCATGCTGCCTTCCCAGCGTTGAGGAAAAAGCTTTCGAGGCATCGCGCCAGGCATTTCCATGAAAGCTGCAACCTTCAAACACCTGGATCTGGCCCTTAGGTTGCCGTGCTTGCGTGTGTCCTTGCATGTTTGTCTCCGATCCATGGAACTGTGGGGAGACTTTGGAGACCAAAAGGGGGGACCCCACCCAGGCACCCCCTTTGCGCAACCTCCTGGCAGGCGAGAGGACTTGGCGAAGGGTTTCGTGGCTGGAATCACTCGGTTGTTGTCGGTTTTTCGGACTACATGGCCATGTTCTAGAAGCATTCTCTCCTGACGTTTCACCTGCATCTATGGCAAGCATCCTCAGAGGTGGTGAGGTCACAACAACCCAAAACCTACAACAACCCAGACTAGAGGACTTGGTGGCATTTATGGCCAATGTGTTCTAAGCACCACGTTCTCCTGACATTTCACCTGCATCTTGCTTGACTACTACCATCAGAGCTGCAGAAGGTGCTGTGGGGCGAGTGGGCTTGTTAACAAAGACCCTCCCCATAAATGGACAGCAGAGGAACTTAGGAGCAGCCGTGTGACTCAGGAGCCCAAAGGGATAAAACGAACACAAACACACACAGACGAATGTCAACTCTTCCTTTGGAGGCTTCTCTTTGTAGTAAAATACTATGGTTGCGCTGCTCAAAAGAGTAAGGTTTCCATAACACAAATAAACAGATACATAGTAGCTTTACACACAACAGTCTTCACACTGGAGCTTTCTCACACGAGGCTTCTCTCACACTAAGGTTTACCTCACACTCCTCAAGACGACACTAGCTTTGGCCCAATGACTCTAACAGGCTTCGGCCTACTGGTCCCCTCAGGACAACGCCCTTTTTTTGTAATAGATTTTTATTAAGCGGATTTTCTTTATGACTCTAAAGGGCTTCGGCCTCCTCGCTTCCCTCAGGACAGCGCTAGCTTTGGCCCACTGACTCTAACAGGCTTTGGCCTACTCACTTTCCACAGGACAACGCTAGCTTTGGCCCCCTGACTCTTAACGGGCTTCGGCCTACTGGCTCCCCTCAGGACAACGCTAGCTTTAGCCCAAAGACTCAAACAGGCTTTGGCCTACTTGCTCTCCACAGGACAGTACTAGCTTTGGCCCACTGGCTCTTAATGGGCTTCGGCCTACTCGCTCTCCTCAGGGCGCTAGCTTTGGCCCCCTGACTCTAATAGGTTTCGGCCTACTCTCTTCCCTCAGGACGACGCTAGCTTTGTCCCACTGACTCTTAACGGGCTTCGGCCTACTCACTCTCCACAGGACAGCGCTAGCTTTGGCCCACTGACTCTTAATGGGCTTCGGCCTACTGGCTCCCCTCAGGACAACGCTAGCTTTAGCCCAAAGACTCAAACAGGCTTTGGCCTACTTGCTCTCCACAGGACAGTACTAGCTTTGGCCCACTGGCTCTTAATGGGCTTCGGCCTACTCGCTCTCCTCAGGGCGCTAGCTTTGGCCCCCTGACTCTAATAGGTTTCGGCCTACTCTCTTCCCTCAGGACGACGCTAGCTTTGTCCCACTGACTCTTAACGGGCTTCGGCCTACTCACTCTCCACAGGACAGCGCTAGCTTTGGCCCACTGGCTCCAAAAGGCTTTGGCCTTTCGACTCTTTCCGTGCTTGACTCATACTTTTGTAACCCAAAATACCTAGTAAATGTTTAGTATTTCTGACGGATGCCAGCCACAGAAGCAGGCTGAACGTCAGGAGGAAAAGGCTACCCGCACCCACTGGCCATACAGGCCGGAAACCACGCAACGCCCCAGTGAGTCCGGCCCTGGAAGCCTTCGACATTTAACTCTTTGGAGGAGGAGGAGGAGGTGCAACCGGCTGAGCGAGTGTGGGGCAGGCAGGCAGGCAGGCAGGCAGGCGCTGGAGGGAGAAGCAGGAGGAGGAGGGGCACCCCATAATTTCAGGGCCATGCCGGCCTCCCCGCACGCACGGTGCAGCTCACTGCCAAGGCCAGGCTCCCCTCCCTTCCTCTCTCTCTCTCTGCCCACACGCTGCCTTGACCGCAGCCACGTCCCGAGGCCGGACCGCCTCCCTCTGGCTCGGCCGTGGTGTGAGGCTTCGGAGGGAGGGAGACGCCTCCGGAGGCTTTGTGGCTTTCCCTGCCTGTCGTTTGGGAGCAGGAGGCGGAAGCGGTGCGGAGCGGAGGGAACCCGGCACGTGGGCGGAGGGATGATGACGAAGAAGACGAAGAAGAGGGTGGTGATGCAAGGCCACAATTACGACACAGGATGGGCGGCGGCGGTGGCAGCGCTGGAATTGGACGGCCGGTTCGTCCAGGTGGAAGGAAGGAGGATGGAAGGAAGGAAGGAAGGAAGGAGGAGAGCTCCGTGGACGGAGGCCTCCCAGGAACAGCCCAGTCCAGAGCCCTGCTTGGAAAGGAGCCCCGCTGGCCTCTGGCTGCGAGAAAAGGGGGGTCCGCGTGGCATCATCGTTCCAGCATGAAAAGCCTCGTCCTGGCACAGGGAAGAGGCCCCGCGAGACCACTGCCACCCCCGAGAAGGACTTGGCACACACAACCCACAGGACTCACTTGACTTGGAGTGGGGGGTGACGGGGTGTGCGGTACATTCACCCAATTCGGCTCCTACAGACCTGGACCAAACTTGGCATACAGACACCCCCCCCCCCCCCACAATATGACCCACTTTACATCCTGGTGCGGTTTGGGGAGGACGGACAATGGATGATGGGAGCTGAAGTACCTTCACTCACTTCCTGAGACCACTACAACCCCCATCAATGGCAGACCAGGACCAGACTTGGCACACAGAGCCCCCATCGCCCACTCTACATCCTGGTGCGGTTTGGAAGAGGATGGGCAATGGATAATGGGACTCACAGTACCTTCACTCACTTCCTGAGCCCATTGTGACTCTCACCAATGACAGATCAGGACCAAACTTGGCACACAGAGCCCCCATCACCCACTCTACATCCTGGTGCGGTTTGGAGAAGGATAGACCACAGATGATGGGACTTGCAGTATCTTCACTCACTTCCTGAACCCATTGTAACTCTCCCCAATGACGGATCAGGACCAAACTTTGCACACAGAGCCCCCATCACCCACTCTACATCCTGGTGCGGTTTGGAGGAGGATGGACAATGGATGATGGAACGTACAGTATCTTCACTCACTTCCTGAACCCATTGTGACTCTCACCAATGACGGATCAAGACCAGACTTAGCTCACAGAGCCCCCATGACCCACTCTATATCCTGGCACGGTTTGGAGGAGGATGGACCATGGATGATGGGACATGAAGTACCCTCACTCACTTCCTGAGATCACTGCAGGAACCAGGTCAGAAGGTCCGTAACCTCACTGACCGTAACCTGGTTTGGGGAGAGAGGAGAAGTGGCAAAGGAGACGCCAAGGGCCGTGCTCTACCATAAATAAGACCTTTATTGAATCCAAGATAATGGCAAGACACCACGATACCAAAGCGAACCTCTCGGGCTGCTTCTTGCTCAATACTGAATGCCGGGCGCACCTCCCTCGGCACGCTCATTCACAGACCTTCATGTAGTTTTGCCCCCCAACCCACTCCCTCCCAGGACGTGTAATGGTGCCTGCATTGCGGCTCAAGGGGGGGGGAGAAGAGGTGGGAGGGCAGGTATGGACGGCGCCAGGCGGGCCGCGGAGCAGGAGGAGTGCACCCACCCCCTGTGCCCCCCTTTGGTCCCGTCCCTTCTGGGAAAGGGAGACTGGTCCCACGGGAGGGTGGGTGGTTGGCGTCCCTCTCTGCCGGCCCTTCAAGGCACGAGGAGGCACCGGTTCCCCATTGCTTTGGTGGGCAGGGAAGGGTGGCCATGCTCACAGAGGCCCCGAATGACACGACGTTTCTCTGTACAATTATAGATCTATTACATGCATGTGCAGAGGCATCTCTCTATATATTAATTATTCTCAGATGTAATTTACACACTGGAGCTTCACACACAAGGCTTCTCTCACACAGAGGTTTACCTCACTCTCCTCAGGATGACATTAGCTTTGGCCTGCTGACTCTAAACAGGCTTTGGCCTACTCACTCTCCTTAGGACGACATTAGCTTTGGCCCACTGACTCTAAACAGGCTTTGGCCTACTCACTCTCCTTAGGACGACATTAGCTTTGGCCCACTGACTCTAAACAGGCTTTGGCCTACTCACTCTCCTCAGGATGACATTAGCTTTGGCCCACTGACTCTAAACAGGCTTTGGCCTACTCACTCTCCTTAGGACGACATTAGCTTTGGCCCACTGACTCCTGACAGACCGGCCTACTTGCTCTCCTCAGGATGACATTAGCTTCGGCTCACTGACTCTAAACAGGCTTCGGCCTACTTGCCCTCCTCAGGACAACACTAGCAATGGCCCATTGACTTTAACAGGCTTCGGCCTACTCAATCTCCTCAGGATGACATTAGCTTCGGCTCACTGACTTTGACGGCTTCGGCCTACTCACTCTCCTTAGGACGACATTAGCTTCGGCCCACTTATTCTAACAGGCTTTTGACCTACCCACTCTCCTCAGGACGACACTAGCTGTAACCCACTGACTCTAACAGGCTTCGGCCTACTCACTCTCCTCAGGGCGATGTTAGCTCCGGCCTACTCACTCTCCTCAGGATGACACCGGCTTCGGCCTACTCACTCTCTTTAGGACGACATTAGCTTTGGCCCACTGATTCTAACAGGCTTTGACCTACCCACTCTCCTCAGGGTGACGTTAGCTTTGGCCCACTGACTTTAATAGGCTTCGGCCTACTCACTCTCCTCAGGACGAAACTAGCCGTAACCCACTGACTCTAACAGGCTTCGGCCTACTCACTCTCTCAGTGCTTGACTCACACTTTTGTAATAAAAATACCCAGTTAATTTTGAACATGGCTGCCAATGTGTCTCTGTACAATTATAGATACATCACATGCATGCGCAGAGGCATCTCTCTATATATTAATTACTCTCGGACGTGGAATGACTGACGTATTTGCCGCTCTCCAGTCTGGCTCCGAAGCCCAATGCGGAGGCGCCTGTGCCCCCCTTTGACGCCCCGCTGCTTCCCCAAAGCAGGCCCCAGATGTGTGGGGAGGCCCTTGAACCCTCACCCGGCCACCGCCTCCCCGTGTCGTCCTCAGGGGGCAACCACGCACGGAAAGTGCCTGCGCTTGGCGGGGTCCCCAAACCCGGCTTCCGAGGGCCCCCCTCTTCCTGCGGCGATGGCGTCCGCTTCCTCCGCAGCCCGGGCGTCTTGGAAGAAGCGTTCGTACCTGTCCAGGTAGGGGGGCCTCTCGGGCAGCAGGTAGTAGTGGGTGGAGCTGGCCTTGCGCCCGTTCTCCATGATGGGCAGGATGCAGGGCGCAAGGCCCCCCCGCGGAGAGGCCCCCTCGCTCCGCTGCCGCTGCAGGAGGAGGGCCTTGCTGCTGACGTACTTGGGGTCCGGGGCAAAGCTCTGCGTGGGGGGCATGACCCCGTGCAGGTAGCAGGGCAGGCTCTTGGGGCTGGGGGTCCGCAGGGGGGGCGGCAGCGCCGAGGGGGGCGGCGGCAAGAGGGGCTCCCGGGGAGGCACCTTGGGGGGCCGGTCCTCGTCGCTGTAGGCCCCCGAGGCCACCTCGGCCGACCAGCGGCGCCGGTCCGGCTTCAGCGCCCGGGCCGGGATGGGGACCCGCGGGGGCACCACCGGCCTGGAATCCCCCTCGTCATCGTCGGAAGCGGGGGAGGCCCGGCGGAAGGGGCCCGAGGCCCGGACGGCGACGGTCGGCTTGTGGAAGGAGCCGGCGGGGCCCGAGTGCGAGCGACGCAGCCTCCGGTGCAGCGGGGGCGGCGCCTTCGCTGCCTCCTCCTCCTCCTCCTTCGCAGCCTCAAAATAGGCGTGGTTGACCTGCCCACAGTCCCGGAAGCCACGCCACTGCTGCTGCTGCTGCCCCTGCGAGGTGGGCCGGAGGAGGGCCGGGGGGGCGCCCCCCAGGAGGCGCTGGGTGTCCGAACTCGTCAGGAACTCCACCTCTCGGTCGGCCTCCTCCTCCTCCTCCGCGTTGTGGTCGTCCTCAGCCGGTGGCAGCGGGGGGAGCGGGCGGGCGCTCCGTTCAGCCCCGCCCGAAGCCGAGAGCCGCCCAAAGCCCAGGAGGAGGGCGGCAAGGGAGTCTTCGGGGCCCTCGCTCCGGGGCCCCAGGGCAGAAAGGGGCCACGCGGGAACGTCCTCCTCCCCGGGCGATCTTCCTCCACAAGGACGGGGGCCTAACACGGAGGGAGGGACACGTTAAGAGCGGGCGAGCGGCACTTCCGACCCAACACTTGACCGGCTCCTCTCACCCCTAAAGCCAAGCCGCCCCCAAAATATCCCGGCCAGAAGCGGGGACACTCACCTCCGTTCTCCGTGAGGCCACGCTCGACTGAGGGGCTCCCGGGATCCACTCCGAAGAAAGGGCTGCGGGGAAAGAGAGGGGCACTGGTCAAGGGGGGGACCTGTCCACTTTGGGGGCTCAATCACACAGCGGGGCATCCCAACCGCCACCTCCTGAAACCTGACCCTTTGTTTATTTATTACTGTATTTATTTATTACAGTAGCAAAATTACAGTTATAAAGGAGCAACGAAAATAATGTTATGGTTGGGGGTCCCCACAACACGAGGAAGCCTATTTAGGGGTCACGGTGTTAGAAAGGCTGAGAACTGCTGGCCTGATGGATCTGGTCCACATTTGGCACGTATCTAATCAATAATGTTACTAATTGACTAAATGATAATACCTAACACCCCAAAACAATGCCTTTTTCAAATAACCCGGAGACCGCCAGGTGCCCAAGCTAGTAAGACATCAACCAAACCTAAAACATTCCGACAAAGCATTAAAAGTTACAAAGGAGAAGGGAACTCCGATTGGAAATTCCATAACTTATTGGCAATAAGTGCACCACAACCTTGTTGAAAAAGTAAAAATAATGTCTCATCCGCTTGGCAAATGTGAATCTCCATTGACCAATGACCACGAGTCAATAAAGTCACCACCTTGCTAGAAGTCAACTCTTTGAACAAGTGACGTTCATAAGCGTAAATGTAATGGCACACAGGGAGCTCAGCTGCTAAACTGAAGAACCATGTCTTCAAACTGCAAAGGATAAAGACTTGCCACTACAAAAATACATTGGGTGAGGAGAGGACGGTTGTGTCTTTGAAGTTAATGTTGCCCATCTCCTTCCCTTGAAAAGCTCGTTTAGAACATGCACTCAGGGGACAAAAACAAACAAGACAGAGGCACTCCTGGTCAGGGCATAGGGTCACAGCCTGTGTTAGATGGGGTCCCACTCCCCCTGAAGGCACAGGTTCGCAGCCTGGGAGTGACCCTGGACTCATCGCTGAGCCTGGAACACCAGGTCTCGGCGGTGGCCGGGAGAGCTTTTGCACAGTTAAAGCTTGTGCGCCAGCTGAGCCTCTACCTTGGGAAGTCTGATCTGGCCACGGTGGTCCACGGTCTAGTTACATCCTGTATAGACTACTGCAACGCTCTCTACGTGGGGTTGCCTTTGAAGACTGCCTGGAAGCTGCAGTTAGTCCAACGCTCGGCAGCAGGCTACTAACGGGAGCGGGTACAGGGAGCGTCTGTTATAGAACTCCAGTATGCTGATGACAATGTCGTCTGTGCACATTCAGAAGAAGACCTACAAGCCACTCTAAACACCTTCGCAGAAGCATACGAGAAGCTCGGCCTGCCATTGAACACTGAGAAAACCAAAGTGCTGTTCCAGCTAAAGTCACCAGCCAACCCCTCTCCAATGCCAGAGATACAGCTTAATGGTGTAATGTTAGAAAATGTGGACCATTTCCGCTCCCTTGGCAGCCACCTCTCCAAAATACAACAAGCTATTCCCCTCCCAGCCCTGCTTTATGCCTGTGAAACGTGGACTGTCTACAGATGTCAACACTGACACTGAAATACAACACCGCCTGAGCTCTGCGAGTGCAGCATTTTTCCGAATGAAGCAGAGAGTGTTTGAGAACCAGGACATCCGTAGGGAGACCAAGGGGCTTGTCTATAAAGCTATTGCCCTCCCAACCCTGCTCTACGCCTGTGAAACGTGGACTGTCTACAGACGTCACATGCAACTCCTGGAACGATTCCATCAGTGCTGCCTCCGGAAAATCCTGCAAATCTCTTGGGAAGACAGGCAGGAAAACGTCAGCGTGCTGGAAGAAGCAAAGACCACCAGCATTGAAGCGATGGTCCTCCAACATCAACTCCGCTGGACCGGCCACGTAGTCCGGATGCCCAAAGACCACTGTCTCCCAAAGCAGTTGCTCTACTCCGAACTCAAGAACAGAAAACGGAATGTTGGAGGACAGGAAAAGAGATTGAAAGACGGGCTCAAAGCCCACCTTAAAAACTCCGGCATAGACACGGAGAACTGGGAAGCCCTGGCCCTTGAGCGCTCCAGCTGGAGGTCAGCTGTGACCAGCAGTGCTGCAGAATTTGAAGAGGCACGAATGGAGGGGAAAAGAGAGAAACGTGCCAAGAGGAAGGCGCGTCAAGCCAACCCCGACGAGACCGCCTTCCGTCTGGAAACCAATGCCCTCCTTACTATGGGAGAAGATGCAGGTCAAGAAGAGGGCTCCACAGCCACCTACGGATCCACAAGAATACTGATCCTGGAAGACTATCCTCCTCGGCCAACGAGGGATCGCCTAAGTAAGTAAGTAAGTACAGGGAGCGTACAACTCCTCTGTTGCGCCAGCTCCACTGGCTGCCAATTAGCTTCTGAGCACAATTCAAAGTGCTGGTTTTAACCTACAACCTCTACATTTCCGGCCCAGTTTACCTGTCCGAACTTATTCTCCCCTATGAACCATCCAAAGTATTAAGATTGTGTGGAGAGGCCTTGCTCTCGGTCCCGCCACCTTCGCAGGTGCATCTGATGAGAACGAGAGACAGGGCCTTTTCTGTGGTGGCTCCCTCCCAAATGAAACTAGATCTGCCCCTCCCTCCTGACCTTTAGGAAGCTAGTGAAAACTTGGCTGTGTTTTCTGATGGTCTTTGATGACCCCCTGGTTGGGAAATGCCTCCTTAACCCTTTTGAGTCCTTGCTGTTAGTGTTCTAGTTCTCTAGCACCACGTTGGATAAGGAACAGCAGGAGACTCCGTATTCTCTGATATTTTCTCTTATCCGACATTTTGCTGGCCTGTTTATGTTGAATAAGCGAGACTCTGCTGTAGTCCAAACTATACAGTTGTAGTCCGCAAAGGCACACTTTTCTACTAATGTGTATAAGCTATTTTATATTGTAAGTCGCTCGGAGCACTTTGGTGGAGAGCGACTAATTAAGAAATAAAGTGATGATGATGATGATGATGATGATGATGCACGACTCCACCTCCACTGAGGTCTGAGGGAAACGAGATCTATATAAATATAAACGTCATGTTCGTTTGTGGGATTAACAGAACGCAAAAACCACTGGATGAATTGACACCAGATTTGGACATAAGACACCTAACAACCCAAGGTATGTCCTTCACTCAAAGTTGATTTTGTCATTTGGGAGTTGTAGTTTCTGGGATTTATAGTTCACCTACAATCACAGAGCATTCTGAACTCCACCAATGATGGAATTGAACCAAACGTGGCACACAGGACTCCCATGACCAACAGTAAACACTAGAAGGGTTTGGTGGGCATTGACCTTGAGTTTGGGAGTTGTAGTTCACCTACATCCAGAGACCACTGTGGACTCAGACAATGATGGATCTGGACCAAACTTGGCAGAAATATTCAATATGCCCAAATGTGAACACTGGTGGAGTTTGGAGGAAATAGACCTTGACATTTGGGAGTTGTAGTTACTGGGATTTATAGTTCACCTATAATCAAAGAACATTCTGAATCCCACCAACAACAGAATTGGGGCAAACTCCCCACACAGAACCCCCATGACCAGCAGAAAATACTGAAGGCCATCCAGTCCAACTCCCTTCACCAGGGCAAGAAAAAGTAATCAAAGTCCTCCTGACGAAGAGCCATCCAGCCATAGAGAGAGATAGATAGATATGATTCACACACACACAGGTATAATATCCTAGATTTGAAAGGGGCCCCTAAAGAAGGACAATTATGTGTTGCCTGTTCCAGAGTGGGCAAACCAGACACTCTCCACATCAACACTGACTAAAGAAACAGCAAGAAATACTGTTTACCCACAAGCAGAAAGAATATATATATATATATATATATATATATATATATATATATATATATATATATATATATAAAAGAAAGCAACACTTTCTCATGACTTCATTTTCCAGATCACCAGGCTGGGCCACAGCAACGCCTGGCAGGGGACGGCTAGTAACAAACATGGGGGCCTGCCTCTGAAGCCCCTCCCTCGCCAAAGAGGCGGAGTCCAACTGAGAGAACTGAAATGGACACACCGCTGAGTCTCGCTTATCCAACATAAACAGGCCGGGAGGACGTTGGAGAAGCGAAAATGTTGGATAATAAGGAGGGATTAAAGAAATGCCTATGAAACGTCAAATTACGTCATGATTTCACCAATTAAGCACCAAAACATCATGTTTTACAATAAATCAACAGAAAAAACAGTTCCATGCATGGTGAAGTTATGTCGTAATTTACAGATTTAGCACCAAACAGACAAGGGCTCTTTCTTCCTTCCACCCTGGACATTATTCCACCTGGCCAACCTTCCCTCCCTCTTTCTCTCCTTCCTTCCTTTTCTTTCCCTTTTCTTTCCCTCCTTTCTTCCTTCTCTACCAATCTTGGATTGCAACTCCCAGCAGTCCTCTGGATCAATCTGTCTACCTTCCTACCTTTTGTTGTTGTTTATTCATTCAGTCACTTCCGACTCTTCGTGACCTCATGGACCAGCCCATGTGTCCGCCCCCTCCCTCCCTCCCTCCCTCCCTGTCTCCATTCAATCTCTCTATCTGGAGGATTGCTGGGAGTTGCAGTCCAGGAAAAGGAATTGGAAATATGCAGGGATGGGGATGCTCTCAAAGAAATCCAAAGAGAAGAGAGCTCCCATCTTGGAAGCAGCGCATTTGGATCCTCCTCCTCCTCTTCCTCTCCTGAAGGGCCTGGCCTAGGGGATGCTGGGAGCTGTAGTCCGGAAGGGAGTGTGGGTATGGTATTGTGGGTTTCTTTGCCGTGGGAGTCGTTTTGCATGTGTTTTTCAGTGTTTTCATGAGTGACAGTCACTCACGGGCCTGATACGTGCATTGTGTCCGAATTTCGTGTCAATTTGTCCAGTGGTTTTTGAGTTATGTTAATCCCACAAACAAACATTACATTTTTATTTCTATAGATTTTTGTGTGTGTCAGGAGTGACTTGAGAAACTGCAAGTCGCTTCTAGTGTGAGAGAATTGGCCGTCTGCAAGGACGTTGCCCGGATGTTTTGATGTTTTATCATCATTTTTCTTTCTATATATATATAGATAGATAGATATGAGAACCCTAAAAACAAAAGAACCGATGAACGAAATCACACCAAAATTTGGCAACAAAACGTCTCACAACACAAGGAGTGACCATAACTCAAAAATTGATGATTTTGTCACTTGGGAGTTGTAGTTGCTGGGATTTATAGTTCACCTACAATCAAAGAGCATGCCGAACTCCACCAACAATGGAATTGAACCAAACTTGGCACACAGGACTCCCATGACCAACACTAGAACTCATTAGAAAGGTTTGGTGGGCACTGACCTTGAGTTTGGGAGTTGTAGTTCACCTCCATCCAGTGAGTACTGTGGACTCAAAGAATGATGGATCTGGACCAAACTTGACCCATAAACACAGACCCATTTGGGAGTTGTAGTTATTGGGATTTATAGTTTACCTACAATCAAGGAGCGTTCTGAACCTCACCAACGACAGAACTGGGCCAAACTTCCCACACAGAACCCTCATGACTAACAGAAAATACTGTGTTTTCTGGTGGGTTTTGGTGACCTTTCTGACACCCCCCTGGTGACCCCTCTCCCCCCCCCCCCCCCGGGTCTTGACTTCCCAGGTTGAGAAATGCTGCCTGAAGGCCACCCGGTCCAACTCCCTTCACCAGGGCAAGAAAACATAATCCAAGCCCTCCTGACAAAGGGCCATCCAGCCATTCACACACATATATGTGTATGACAGATGCAGTCTCAAAGATTTGAAAGAAGGACAATGATATGTTGCATGTTCCAGGGTGGGCAAACCAGACACTCTCCACATCCACACTGACAAAGACACAGCAAGAAGTACTGTTTACTCACAAGCAGAAAAACATGATAGATATTAGAAATCAACATTTTCTCATTACTTTATTTTCCAGATCACCAGACTGGGCCACAGCAACGCCTGGCAGGGGGCCGCTAGTCTATTTCTATAGATGACAGGTCACAGGTTTAAATCCAGGGAGAGCACGGAGGAGCTCCCTCTATACCAGCTCCAGCTCCTCATACGGGGACATGAGTGGAGCCTCCCACAAGGAGGATAACACATCAAAAGGGGAGAAAGAAAGGAGGAGAGAAAGAGGGAGGGGGGGAGATAAAAGGGGGGAAGGGAGGGAAGAGAAGGAGGGAAGGAAGGAGAGAATGAAAGAAAAAAGGGAAGGAAGGAAAGGAGGAGAGGAAGAGGGAGGGAGGGAGAGAAAAGGGGAGAAGGAAAGGAAGAGAAGGGAAGAGAAGGAAGAAAGGAGAGAATGAAAGAAAAAAGGGAAGGAAGGAGGAGAGAAAGAGGGAGGGAGAGAAAAGGGGGAAGGAAGGGAAGAGAAGGAGGGAAGGAAGGAGAGAATGAAAGAAAGAAGGGAAGGAAGGAGAGGAAGGAAGAGGGAAAAAGGGAGGGAAGGGAAAAGAAGAAAGGAAGGAGAAAATGAAAGAAAAAAGGGAAGGAAGGAAAGGAGGAGAGGAAGAGGGAGGGAGGGAGAGAAAAGGGGAGAAGGAAAGGAAGAGAAGGGAAGAGAAGGAAGAAAGGAGAGAATGAAAGAAAAAAGGGAAGGAAGGAGGAGAGAAAGAGGGAGGGAGAGAAAAGGGGGAAGGAAGGGAAGAGAAGGAGGGAAGGAAGGAGAGAATGAAAGAAAGAAGGGAAGGAAGGAGAGGAAGGAAGAGGGAAAAAGGGAGGGAAGGGGAAAGAAGAAAGGAAGGAGAAAATGAAAGAAAAAAGGGAAGGAAGGGGAGAAAGAAAGGAGGAGAGGAAGAGGGAGGGAAGGTTGGCCACAGCAACGCGTGGCGGGTACAGCTAGTACAAAGTAATATTATAACAATAATACAAGAGTACATAATAATAATAATAATAGTATTGTCTCATCAGAAGCAAGTTGAAGGTACAGTTAAAATGCATAATAAAACAATACTTTTTTTTTGCGTCAGGAGTAACTTGAGGAACTGCCTCTGGGTAACGTCCTTGCAGACGGCCAATTCTCTCACACCAGAAGCGACTTGCAGTTTCATAAGTCGCTCCTGACACAACAACAAAATTCATATCTATCTATCCATATACCTGGAACTCCCTCCCTAAGGACACCAGGCAGGCCCCAACCCTGGCAGTCTTCAGGAGGAGCTGGAAGACGTGGCTGTCCCAGTGTGCCTTCCCGGAATAATAATGACCCCACAGCACTGTGTCCTCCAAGCACTTTACACTTTTAGGTCTGCTCGTATGTCTTCCACAAACGCCACGGTCACCTTTTCGTCCATGCTTCAGCGCTATTTCCAATTTTAATTTTACCTTTGGCCTTCCCACAGTTTTAATTGTATGTTGTCTTATTGATAATGTTGTATGTTATTGTCTATGTTCTCAATTTTAATTGCTTGTATTGTTGTGTTTGGGCTCGGCCTCATGTAAGCCGCACCAAGTCCTTTGGGGAGATGGTGGTAGCGGGGTACAAATAAAGATTATTATTATTATTATTATCCATTGATTTCTCTTCCTATCCATTGATCTGCCTCTCTCTCCCTCCAATGTACACACTGACCACGACACACACTGAGTTAGAGGAGGATTGGGGATTGGCAAAAGCCCTCTTGTCTGGCCGGACTGACCTTCTCCTTCTTCTTCCTCCGCATCGGGGGGCCTGGAGGCTGGTGGGGCTGGGCAGGAAGGCGCCCTCCAGCGTGGCCGACATGGCTGGCCCGGCGGTGGCGCTCTTGACGCGCTCAGAGGCAGCACTCCTCCTGGCAGCACAGAAGGAGGAAAGAGAGAGAGGAGGCGGGGGTGAGAGACAGGCACCAGGCTCCATCTTGGGCCTGCAGAGCCCTGCTGTTCCAAAGATGCCCAAGAAGGAGCCTCCCTCCCACCAGCACACTCCCTCCGGGGAAGGCAGAGAGTTCCACTGGTGAACAGCTCTCCCAGGCAGGAGGTCCTTCCTCGTGTCCAGACGGACTCTCCTCTCTTTCCTGTAGAGCAGTGCTTCTCACCCTGTGTGGGTCCCCAGATGTTTTTGGCCTTCCACTCCCAGAAATCCTGACAGATGGTCAACTGGCTGGGATTCCTGGGAGTTGTAGGCCAAACACACCTGGGGAGCCACACAGGGTGAGAAGCACGGCTGTAGAGCCCTGGAATCCCAGAAGAGTGGGAAGAGGCGCCTCCTGGGCCATCCCCCTCACCCAGCACAAGGAGCAGGAAGGAAGGAAGGCGGCATTCGAAGCACCCCCGGCAGATGGCCAGACAGCCAGAACTCACCTTCATCCCGAGGAGTGGAGAATGGGGAGAGAGGGAGGGAGGGAGGGATGGCGGGGGAGAGCCTTCTTCCCGGAAGAGAGGGCCAGAGGAAGTGTCCGGCCCCGGGTTGCCAGGCAACCGCCCCCCTCCTCTCCCCTGGGCTCCCCCGGTGTGTGGGGCCCTGACGTCACTTCCGCCTGTCCCCCACCCAAGCTGGCTGCCCCGGCCTTCCGGGGAGAGAGAGAGGGAGGGAGGGAAGTGACTCAGCCCTGACTCACCAGACTCCCCGGCGCCACTGCCACCGCCACTGCCACTGCCGTCTCCACCGCCTCTGCCGCCCGAGGCCCACGCAGGAAGGGAGGGAGGGAGGCGGAGAGGGCCCGGGACACAGGAAGCGGCCCACGCCTGCCTCCCTCCACGCTGCCATGGCAACCGCCCCCCCCCCTCCCTCCCTCCCTCCCTCGAGTCCCGCGCGCGCGCCCCCCTCCCTGCCCCTTCCGGCCTTACCCAGAATGCAGCAGCAGCAGCAGCAGCAGCAGCGCCCCCACTGCGCACGCGCCTTACTCCTCCTGCGCCTTACTCCCGGGCTCCGGCAGGGTGCCGCGCTTTTATAGCCCGGAGGGGCGGGGCCTCCCCTGGCCACGCCCACTACACCTTCTCACTCCTCCCCTTGGCTCCCTCCCTCCCTTCCTTTCTCCCTCTTTTCCCTCGTTCTCCCTCCTCCCTTCTTCTCTCCATCGCTTTTCTCTCTCTCCCTCCATCCTTCCATTCCTGCCTCCTTCCTTCCTCTTTCTCCCGCCCTTTCCTTCTTTTCCCTCTTTCTCCCTTCATCTCTCCATCTCTTTTATCTCTCCCAATTTTGTCTCCTCCCTTCCCTCCTTCCTCCCTTTTCTCCCTCCCTCCCTCATTCCCTTTCTTTATTCCTTCCATCCTTCAATCCTCTCTTCCTTCCTTCTCCTCTCTCTCTCCCAATCTTTCATCCTCCCTCCCCCTCCCCCCTTTCTCTTTCCTTCCTTCCTTCCCTCCTTTTCCCTCTTTTTCCCCCCTCCCTTCTTCTCTCCATGTATTTTTCTTTCTCTCTGTCCATCCTTTCATTCCTGCCTCCTCCCTTCCCTCTTTCTCCCTCCCTTTCTCCCTTTTCTCTCTCTCTCCTTCCTTCCACCCATCCTTCCTTCCTTTCCCTCCTCTTCCTGCCTCCCTCCCTCCCTCATTCCTTTCTTTATTCCTTCTGTCCTTCAATCCTCTCCTCCTTCCTTCTCTCTCTCTCCCTCCTTCCTTCCCTCCCTCTCTTCTTCTCTCTCTCTCCCCTTCCTTCCTTCCTTCCTTCCTTCCTTCCATCTCTTCCTCCCTCATTCCTTTCTTTATTCCTTCTGTCCTTCAATCCTCTCCTCCTTCCTTCTCTCTCTCTCCCTCCTTCCTTCCCTCCCTCTCTTCTTCTCTCTCTCTCCCCTTCCTTCCTTCCTTCCTTCCTTCCTTTCCCTTCTCTCCTCCCACATTCCCTTTCTTATTCCTTCTGTCTTCAATCCTCTCCTCCTTCCTTCTCTCTCTCTCCCTCCTTCCTTCCCTCCCTCTCTTCTCTCTCTCTCTCCCCCTTCCTTCCTTCCTCCTCCTTTCCCTCTCTCCTCCCCTCATTCCCTTCTTATTCTTCTGTCCTTCAATCCTCTCCTCCTTCCTTCTCTCTCTCTCCCTCCTCCTTCCCACCCTCTCCTCTCTCACTCTCACCCATCCATCCTTCCTTCCTTCCTTCCTTTCCCTTCTCTTCCTCCCTCATTCCCTTCTTTATCCATCTCTCCTTCAATCCTCTCCTCCTTCCTTCTCTCTCTCTCCCTCCTTCCTTCCCACCCTCCTCTTCTCTCTCTCTCCCCTTCCTTCCTTCCTTCCTTCCTTCCTTCCCTTCTCTTCCTCCCTCATTCCCTTTCTTATTCCTTCTGTCCTTCAATCCTCTCCTCCTTCCTTCTCTCTCTCTCCCTCCTTCCTTCCCTCCCTCTCTTCTTCTCTCTCTCTCCCCTTCCTTCCTTCCTTCCTTCCTTCCCTTCTCTTCCTCCCTCATTCCCTTTCTTTATTCCTTCTGTCCTTCAATCCTCTCCTCCTTCCTTCTCTCTCTCTCCCTCCTTCCTTCCTCCCTCCTCTTCTTCTCTCTCTCTCCCCTTCCTTCCTTCCTTCCTTCCTTTCCCTTCTCTTCCTCCCTCATTCCCTTTCTTTATTCCTTCTGTCCTTCAATCCTCTCCTCCTTCCTTCTCTCTCTCTCCCTCCTTCCTTCCCTCCCTCTCTCTTCTCTCTCTCTTCCCCTTCCTTCCTTCCTTCCTTCCTTCCTTTCCCTTCTCTTCCTCCCTCATTCCCTTTCTTTATTCCTTCTGTCCTTCAATCCTCTCCTCCTTCTTCTCTCTCTCTCCCTCCTTCCTTCCCTCCCTCTCTTCTTCTCTCTCTCTCCCCTTCCTTCCTTCCTTCCTTCCTTTCCTTCTCTTCCTCCCTCATTCCCTTTCTTATTCCTTCTGTCCTTCAATCCTCTCCTCCTTCCTTCTCTCTCTCTCCCTCCTTCCTTCCCCCCTCTCTCTTCTCTCTCTCTCCCCTTCCTTCCTTCCTTCCTTCCTTCCCTTCTCTTCCTCCCTCATTCCCTTTCTTTATTCCTTCTGTCCTTCAACCTCTCCTCTTCCTTCTCTCTCTCTCCCTCCTCCTTCCCTCCCTCTCTTCTTCTCTCTCTCTCCCCCTTCCTTCCTTCCTTCCTTCCTTTCCCTTCACTTCCTCCCTCATTCCCTTTCTTTATTCCTTCTGTCCTTCAATCCTCTCCTCCTTCCTTCTCTCTCTCTCCCTCCTTCCTTCCCTCCCTCTCTTCCTTCTCTCTCTCTCCCCTTCCTTCCTTCCTTCCTTCCTTCCTTTCCCTTCTCTTCCTCCCTTCCTTCCTTCCTTTCCCTTCTCTTCCTCCCTCATTCCCTTTCTTTATTCCTTCTGTCCTTCAATCCTCTCCTCCTTCCTTCTCTCTCTCTCCCTCCTTCCTTCCCTCCCTCTCTTCTTCTCTCTCTCTCCCCCTTCCTTCCTTCCTTCCTTCCTTCCTTTCCCTTCTCTTCCTCCCTCATTCCCTTTCTTTATTCCTTCTGTCCTTCAATCCTCTCCTCCTTCCTTCTCTCTCTCTCCCTCCTTCCTTCCCTCCCTCTCTTCTTCTCACTCTCTCCCCTTCCTTCCTTCCTTCCTTCCTTTCCCTCTCTTCCTCCCTCATTCCCTTTCTTTATTCCTTCTGTCCTTCAATCCTCTCCTCCTTCCTTCTCTCTCTCTCCCTCCTTCCTTCCCTCCCTCTCTTCTTCTCTCTCTCTCCCCTTCCTTCCTTCCTTCCTTCCTTTCCCTTCTCTTCCTCCCTCATTCCCTTCTTTATTCCTTCTGTCCTTCAATCCTCTCCTCCTTCCTTCTCTCTCTCTCCCTCCTTCCTTCCCTCCCTCTCTTCTTCTCTCTCTCTCCCCTTCCTTCCTTCCTTCCTTCCTTTCCCTTCTCTTCCTCCCTCATTCCCTTTCTTTATTCCTTCTGTCCTTCAATCCTCTCCTCCTTCCTTCTCTCTCTCTCCCTCCTTCCTTCCCTCCCTCTCTTCTTCTCTCTCTCTCCCCTTCCTTCCTTCCTTCCTTCCTTCCTTTCCCTTCTCTTCCTCCCTCATTCCCTTTCTTTATTCCTTCTGTCCTTCAATCCTCTCCTCCTTCCTTCTCTCTCTCTCCCTCCTTCCTTCCCTCCCCTCTCTTCTTCTCTCTCTCTCCCCTTCCTTCCATCCTTCCTTCCTTCCTTCCCTTCTCTTCCTCCCTCATTCCCTTTCTTTATTCCTTCTGTCCTTCAATCCTCTCCTCCTTCCTTCTCTCTCTCTCCCTCCTTCCTTCCCTCCCCTCTCTTCTTCTCTCTCTCTCCCCTTCCTTCCTTCCTTCCTTCCTTCCTTTCCCTTCTCTTCCTCCCTCATTCCCTTTCTTTATTCCTTCTGTCCTTCAATCCTCTCCTCCTTCCTTCTCTCTCTCTCCCTCCTTCCTTCCCTCCCTCTCTTCTTCTCTCTCTCTCCCCTTCCTTCCTTCCTTCCTTCCTTCCTTTCCCTTCTCTTCCTCCCTCATTCCCTTTCTTTATTCCTTCTGTCCTTCAATCCTCTCCTCCTTCCTTCTCTCTCTCTCCCTCCTTCCTTCCCTCCCTCTCTTCTTCTCTCTCTCTCCCCTTCCTTCCTTCCTTCCTTCCTTTCCCTTCTCTTCCTCCCTCATTCCCTTTCTTTATTCCTTCTGTCCTTCAATCCTCTCCTCCTTCCTTCTCTCTCTCTCCCTCCTTCCTTCCCTCCCTCTCTTCTTCTCTCTCTCTCCCCTTCCTTCCTTCCTTCCTTCCTTCCTTTCCCTTCTCTTCCTCCCTCATTCCCTTTCTTTATTCCTTCTGTCCTTCAATCCTCTCCTCCTTCCTTCTCTCTCTCTCCCTCCTTCCTTCCCTCCCTCTCTTCTTCTCTCTCTCTCCCCTTCCTTCCTTCCTTCCTTCCTTTCCCTTCTCTTCCTCCCTCATTCCCTTTCTTTATTCCTTCTGTCCTTCAATCCTCTCCTCCTTCCTTCTCTCTCTCTCCCTCCTTCCTTCCCTCCCTCTCTTCTTCTCTCTCTCTCCCCTTCCTTCCTTCCTTCCTTCCTTTCCCTTCTCTTCCTCCCTCATTCCCTTTCTTTATTCCTTCTGTCCTTCAATCCTCTCCTCCTTCCTTCTCTCTCTCTCCCTCCTTCCTTCCCTCCCTCTCTTCTTCTCTCTCTCTCCCCTTCCTTCCTTCCTTCCTTCCTTTCCCTTCTCTTCCTCCCTCATTCCCTTTCTTTATTCCTTCTGTCCTTCAATCCTCTCCTCCTTCCTTCTCTCTCTCTCCCTCCTTCCTTCCCTCCCTCTCTTCTTCTCTCTCTCTCCCCTTCCTTCCTTCCTTCCTTCCTTTCCCTTCTCTTCCTCCCTCATTCCCTTTCTTTATTCCTTCCATCCTTCAATCCTCTCTTCCTTCCTTCTCCTCTCTCTCTCCCAATCTTTCATCCTCCCTCCCCTCCCCCCTTTCTCTTTCCTTCCTTCCTTCCCTCCTTTTCCCTCTTTTTCCCCCCTCCCTTCTTCTCTCCATGTATTTTTCTTTCTCTCTGTCCATCCTTTCATTCCTGCCTCCTCCCTTCCCTCTTTCTCCCTCCCTTTCTCCCTTTTCTCTCTCTCTCCTTCCTTCCACCCATCCTTCCTTCCTTTCCCTCCTCTTCCTGCCTCCCTCCCTCCCTCATTCCCTTTCTTTATTCCTTCTGTCCTTCAATCCTCTCCTCCTTCCTTCTCTCTCTCTCCCTCCTTCCTTCCCTCCCTCTCTTCTTCTCTCTCTCTCCCCTTCCTTCCTTCCTTCCTTCCTTCCTTTCCCTTCTCTTCCTCCCTCATTCCTTTCTTTATTCCTTCTGTCCTTCAATCCTCTCCTCCTTCCTTCTCTCTCTCTCCCTCCTTCCTTCCCTCCCTCTCTTCTTCTCTCTCTCTCCCCTTCCTTCCTTCCTTCCTTCCTTTCCCTTCTCTTCCTCCCTCATTCCCTTTCTTTATTCCTTCTGTCCTTCAATCCTCTCCTCCTTCCTTCTCTCTCTCTCCCTCCTTCCTTCCCTCCCTCTCTTCTTCTCTCTCTCTCCCCTTCCTTCCTTCCTTCCTTCCTTTCCCTTCTCTTCCTCCCTCATTCCCTTTCTTTATTCCTTCTGTCCTTCAATCCTCTCCTCCTTCCTTCTCTCTCTCTCCCTCCTTCCTTCCCTCCCTCTCTTCTTCTCTCTCTCTCCCCTTCCTTCCTTCCTTCCTTCCTTTCCCTTCTCTTCCTCCCTCATTCCCTTTCTTTATTCCTTCTGTCCTTCAATCCTCTCCTCCTTCCTTCTCTCTCTCTCCCTCCTTCCTTCCCTCCCTCTCTTCTTCTCTCTCTCTCCCCTTCCTTCCTTCCTTCCTTCCTTTCCCTTCTCTTCCTCCCTCATTCCCTTTCTTTATTCCTTCTGTCCTTCAATCCTCTCCTCCTTCCTTCTCTCTCTCTCCCTCCTTCCTTCCCTCCCTCTCTTCTTCTCTCTCTCTCCCCTTCCTTCCTTCCTTCCTTCCTTTCCCTTCTTCCTCCCTCATTCCCTTTCTTTATTCCTTCCATCCTTCAATCCTCTCTTCCTTCCTTCTCCTCTCTCTCTCCCAATCTTTCATCCTCCCTCCCCTCCCCCCCTTTCTCTTTCCTTCCTTCCTTCCCTCCTTTTCCCTCTTTTTCCCCCCTCCCTTCTTCTCTCCATGTATTTTTCTTTCTCTCTGTCCATCCTTTCATTCCTGCCTCCTCCCTTCCCTCTTTCTCCCTCCCTTTCTCCCTTTTCTCTCTCTCTCCTTCCTTCCACCCATCCTTCCTTCCTTCCTTATTTTCTCTCTCTCGTCCTTCCTTCCACCCATCCTTCCTTCCTTTCCTTCCTTTCCCTTCTCTTCCTCCCTCATTCCCTTTCTTTATTCCTTCTGTCCTTCAATCCTCTCCTCCTTCCTTCTCTCTCTCTCCCTCCTTCCTTCCCTCCCTCTCTTCTTCTCTCTCTCTCTCCCTTCCTTCCTTCCTTCCTTCCTTTCCCTTCTCTTCCTCCCTCATTCCCTTTCTTTATTCCTTCTGTCCTTCAATCCTCTCCTCCTTCCTTCTCTCTCTCTCCTCCTTCCTTCCCTCCCTCTCTTCTTCTCTCTCTCTCCCCTTCCTTCCTTA